>NC_056749.1:38335754-38383254 GCF_019279795.1 Protopterus annectens
GAATGTGTGTGGTTTCCAAATTAATACATTTTAACAACATTGGAAGCACTGATTGCTACTTGTTTGTTATCTGTTAAATATGTGTATTTGTTTTATCAATTACTGGAGAAAAAGACCATAAGCTAAAGGTGTGTTGATCTCTCTTTTGTGTTTTGTCTTTGTCAAATATCAGATATACCTTTCTCTTTGCAGAGATGGGGGTATGTTTCTATTACAACCCTTTAAAATGCATATTGTGCTTTCACTGCATTAGAGACATGATGTCTGCTAAACCCCTGGGACTTTGTGGGTTGTGTTATATCATGGTTTTAGCAAAATATTTACCTTAGTATAAAATCAGGCAAACTTTAAATAAGCAAACATTGTTTCAAGGGAATTTCTAGAATTTTAGGAGCTTAAAGGCTTAAACTCTTTTTTTTTCTGTTTAACTTAAACATAAGATGGTTTTATTTTAAGCTTTCGAAAATTCTCGATTAGAATGATCTCTCTGTCTGCTGCCTTATGCTTGCCTGGAAGGATTGATCATGAATTCTGCAGTACCTAGTATTATGTTGCTGAAGAGTAACATTTTTAGGACACAGCACACAGTAGCATCAGGTACTAAAACTGTGGCTGAATGGAAATACAAAGGTTCATTTTTAATTCATATTAATGCTGATAATATATGAATGTTGTATTGCAGCCTAACTTTATAACTAAAATGTAAAAACTGCACTGGAATATAAGAATCGGCCTGACATCGCCAGTAGATGCAAAACGTGAATCTGATACATTATTTTTTACAGCTGCCTGAGATAATGGCTTTTAATTTGTTATTAAAAAAACTGTAAGGAGAGTTCACAGTTCACAAGTCTTACAGTCTTTCATCTTCATCTGAGAATCCATGATTAATAAAACCATTTTGGTGTTTATTTGTTTCAGCACATATTTCGTGATCACTGTCTGATTTGGGTCCATTGATTGGAATTTCAGTGAAGTTTACTCCCGGGCTGTCTGATTCTGCTGTGTTATCTTGTGGGACATCGGAAATAAAGCCCCTGTTGATGTAACCATTCACTTTCTTCTTCTGCACATCTTCAAATATCTGAAGTACCTGAGAAGAGATGAGAACACAGTAAAGCCACATGTTTTTCTTCAAAGTTGCAGGTTTTCTGTATACATCTCAATGTATTGAGTTCATATTATCTTTTGTCAGCTGCTGGTTTCAAACAACTAGAAGATTCTAGTAAGCGCTTGAAATGTTGGGATCTGCTAGAATGAGTCCTGAAATGCAAGACTGAATGGCCAAAAGGTCAGACTGAATATATACTAAGTCCAAAAAGCCATTTCTCAAAATTTTTATTTATTTATTTTACATTTGTTAGTCCCTTTTCTTGAAGGTATGGCAATTTCAAATTGGTATATTTAAATTTGTGGGGTGTGGGCTGCTGGGGGACTTGCGCTCTCCTATAAAAAGTTTTAAGGGGGAGTGATTTTTGAGATGCAGTCTTCTGTTATATTTTGTCTTTTTTTTTTTTTTTTTGGCTTATTGGCACTCACCACTTCAAGTGCTGACATTTCAATAAGGAGATGAAAATTCCATATATGTTCAGCTGAGCCTGGGCTTTAGACCTTAGGCCTGATATGGACCCAGGCTTACTAATGTTACATCAAAATGTTCTAGCTCCTTCCCAGTCACTGACCCCAATCTTGAAATGTTTGAAATCTTTAGCTTCTCTTACCTTTGGAATTCATTTTTCCCTAATTTACTTATAATTTGTATGATGTGTCTGTTCATCTTGCTAGTGTAAAGTTGTGTGACATCAGAAAGCTTGTATTACTGTGATAAGTTTATTGCTTTTATAAAACCTAGACCCAGTACTTTTGTCAGTATTTCATCCTTCAAAGTTTTATATGCCACACAGATCCTGCTCCTAATAAATTTATAATTAAACACACAGCATGAACCCATTGTTTGTATTTTGTTTTGACTACTCCCAGTCTGCTATTGACCGTTGTCATTTAATGAACGTATTTCACTTATTTTACATAAATAAAAATCAGCTTTACTTTCTAGTATATGATGTATATGAGATTAGAAGACTACATGGGGCTCGTAACACTTCTGGTGCTCATTGTCTTAAATAGCAACCCAGCCCACTTCATGTTTTTAGCCTTGACTGCAACAGCATTTACCTTAAATCCTGGATGATTATGAAATATAACTTAAAGCTCTTTCATTTGGATGACCCTACCCATGACTTCACTGTCTGGTACCAATTTGTTTTTTGTTTCTGATGGCCAAATATCCTTCCTTTTTATCTGGTAACACTGAAGGTTGGGTGAAAGATCTGGAGGTGCCCATTAATTAATTATCTTTCCACAAATAGCTGTTTACTGATGTTACAACATTGTTTTATTTTATTTTACAAAGTACTTTGGAATCCAGAATGTGTTTCTGTTGGAAAAATAGAAGATATAAAGTGGTACACAACTATACCATGAGAAACTCTCCTGCAACTATGATGTCCTTGTTGACTCACTAGCAGCTGGATCCTTTGCTGTCTTCCTTTTAACTAGTTTATTCATCCAACAAACAGGGCTTGGTACTGTTCAGGGCTTGGCACTGGTCATTATTACATTCTTGATAACCTCATCCTACAGCTGGCTGGCTGTCAAAGGCCTTGGTTAAATCAAAATAAAGCACAGTCATTGATATACAGTGTGTGACACAAAATGACAAAGGAAGGTATATGTAAGGGGCACACAAATACAATGCATGGTGTACTAAACTACACAAATGCAACACGTGGTATACTAAACTACACAGAGGCAGTGCAAGGTATACTAAATGCTACATAAATACAATGCACAACACAAAGAGTGCATGGTATACTAAAGGCTTCACAAATACAACACATGGTATACTAAACACAAAGACAGTGCATGGTATACTAAAGGCTACACAAATACAACACATGGTATACTAAACAACACAAAGACAGTGGATGGTATATGAAGGGCTACACAAATACAATGCATAGCACAGTGAGAGTGCATGGTATACTAAGGATCACAGAAGCCCAAGGCAATGTACTACGATGATTGTGAACAGTGTTACATACATTGAGGCTGAAGACAGCCAGCCTAATGGCTGATAACTTCAGCTCTAATTTTACCTCTCTCTACTGTCCATCTCTTCAAGACGCACCTGAAACTAGCTTGTCTCCAGCGATCAGACAAGACCAAGTCCTTAAAAATATTACCAAAGCTAATAATAGTGATTTAATGCAGTAGTGTAGCTAAGGTTGGGAGGTGCGCTCCATGCAGGCAGGGTATAAACTATACCAACTATTTGCTACATTTGTAACAAGCAGTTTGCTCTAGTTTTAAAAGAAGAAATGTTTGTAGCACTCAGTGTAGTAACTGTAAAAGAAGGAATTATTTTATTAATGAAATATGTTGAAGGAGGATTGGGAGCAAAGGCACAGAGATGGGAATAGACTGTCTTGAGTTGTGTCATGCATCTGCATCTTTTTTTTTTTTTGCTCTTCATTTGCAGTGGAAGAGCTGGTTGGGTGGGTGGGGTATTCCGATTTAACTGTAAAACTGATCCAGCCTATCAGAATGAAGTGCTTGATCCAGCCTATCAGAATGAAGTGCTTGATCCAGCCTAACACAATGAAGTGCTTGATCCAGCCTATCACAATGAAGTGCTTGATCCAGCCTATCACAATGAAGTGCTTGATCCAGCCTATCACAATGAAGTGCTTTCTTTCTTATTTTTTTGCTCTTCACTTGAAGAGCTTAGCGAGGGTGAGGTTGAACCAGCTATGCTTCTGCATTGATGGGCCCTGTCTATATCCCTGGATGCATCTTAAATAGTATGACACACAATTTAACCCCTCTTACTGTTTTATACCAGGTGAATGGACAACAGCTACAGCCATTCCCCTGCATAAGAGATGACCTTCCACAGATCCAGAAAATTAAAGTCCCATAAGTCTGACTAGCCTCGTATGCAAAGCCATGGAAAGAGTTATCATGGAACAAATCAGTAATAAAACAGCAAAAATGCAAACACTGGACCAGCCTCAGTTTGGACTTGTCAAGGGGAGGTCATATTTACTCAACCTGGTGGACTTTTTTGAAAAGGCCACCATCAAGCCTAGCCCATAAGATTACCCTGGCATTGTGCCACCCGACCTTAGTTCCCAGTGCCTCTGTCGAGTAGAGCCACTGGAGTGATCACTGGGATGAATTTTCTATTTTCCATCCATTCATCAATATTTCTCTTGAAGGCCAGTGAGGTGTTCTGTTTGACAGGAATGGGAAGTCTATTCCATAGCATGGGCAGTCTCTGGGTTATTAACCTGTCCCTACAGCTTGTTCTGTTGATTGTGGTAATGAGGTTGGGGACTCTGGAGCGTGTGGTGCGGAGGGATTGGGATTTCTTTAGATGTAGCGTTTCTAACAGAGCTGGGTCAGACATGGCTTTGTAAGTCAAGCAGAGATCGCCTCTAAGTAGGCGATATGAGACAGAGAATAGTTTAACTTTTTTGAGTCTGTCCATATAGGACAAGTGTTTAAGGCCTAGGATCCTTTTTGTGAAGTACTTTTGCAGCCTCTCTAGTTGTTGCAGGTGTCTAGTGAGGTAAATGCCACATGGGGCACTGTACTCGATGATTGGCCTAATGAGGGAAGAGTAGAGGGAGACAATGACCTTCTTCTTCCTGTATGCAAAACCCTTAGTAATGAGATGTGCCACATAGAAGGACTTTCTGACCACAGTGGCAGTGGTGGTCAAATGAGAGGTTGCTGTCAACCTGTGTTCCCAAATCTGTTATAACTCCTTCTGTGTTCAGTGGACTATTATTGTTGTGGTAATCCGTGGGAACCAGGTTTTTCCCAAAGGGGATGATGACACATTTTTTGGCATTGAGCCATTTTTGTAACACCAGTCGTTGGTCTCAGTGAAGCCTTTCTGTAGGATGTCGCCATCACTTGGAGAGCTAAAAATAGCTCTCAACTTGCAATCATCTGCAAACTTTGTCAGCCAGAGTCCCTTTGTGTTGGTCTGGACTTCAGAGATGTAGATACCAAACAGGAGAGGACCCAGGATTGAACCCTGTGGGACTCCACAGGTTGGGAGTCTGACTTGGAGTCAGCTACTATGAGCCAGTTTGCAACCCACCTAGTGATATAGGGGTTGATGCCTAGCTTAGTGAGTTTTTCTGATTCCTGAGTGGGGAATGGTATCAAAGGCCTTGGCCATATCAAGGTCGGCTGTATAAACCACCTTGCCTTCATCCACAGCTCTGGTGACTGACTCAAAGAAGTCGACCAGGTTGAGCAGGCATGATCTACCCTTCACAAAACCAAACTGTGTGGGATCCAGAGTTTGGAGATTCCCTATATCCTTGTTTATTAGGTCCATGATGAAGCATTCCATAGCTTTGCATATCAGATTCATCAGGCTAATGGGGCAATAGTTCCCAGGGTCTGTAGTCACTCCTCCTTTGTGGAGAGGGATGAATGCAGCAGTGTGCCATTTGGTAGGGACAAAGCCTGAGGTGAGGCTGTGATTGAACAGGGCACACAGGTGAGGTGCCAGTTCACTCTGTAGTTTATGTAGAACACAGCCAGGGATATTGTCAGGTCCCATAGAAGCTGTATTCTTGGCCTTGGACAGTGCTGTTTTAACCTGTGTAGCAGTAATACTGGGTGCCTGGCAATCTACTGGTATTGTGATAGGTCCTTTTGGGGGGGAGAGTGAGGTAAAGTTGTCACTGAATCTGTCAGCCAATATACTGGCAATATCTGTTGGCTCCGTATAGGAGCTACCACTATGCAGTAGCTCAGAGCAAATCTGGGTATTGCCGTGGAGATTATTTACATAACTATAGAAGGCCTTGTGTTTGTCTTTGCTATCTGCTGCAATTCTGTTTTTACAGCTAGAATTAGAGGATTTGATGAGGGATCTCAACTTTTTGTTTAGGCTGATAAGGGAGGTTTTCAGGTCTTGGAACTTCACCTTATTCTGCATCAGTTTCCTCCTCCTGTTGTAGAGTTTGTTGATGGCAGGGAATCACTAAATTGGCTTCCATTTTTTTGGAAGACAGCATCTTAGTTCTGTTGGGTATAGCGAGATCCATGCATTTGTGTAAGTGTTCGTGCAGTGCGTTGGTGTATGATTTGGCGGTCATGCAACTATTCTCCATTTGCATGGGTGCCGTGAAGTTAGCCAACTCTGTTTTTAGGAGTCATATTTGTACCTGTTGTTGAGGGACCTGAGTGTGTACGTTATGTGGCACATCCTTGCACCTGACAGGCAGCTAACTGTTACTTTCTCCTTATTCAACCTAGTGAGGGGGACATCAGTGTGCCTCACTATTGAGTCACCTATGACTAGTGTGTTGGGCATGCTGTTTTGCCTTAGGGGCTTTGGTTGAGTGGCACATTGTTTAGGAGAGTTATGTGTCTCATGATTAGTGTTGTGTTGTGGTGGTTGAGTGCATTTCTGCCTTGGAGGTCTCTACTGTTTGGGTAAATTTTTATTGAGAGCCTCTGCGAAGGTGGGTTTGTAGTTTGTGTTTTTTGTGAAGGCTGGGCTGGTGTGTGTTTTGAAGGGCTATGTGTTCCATGTGGTGTATTACCAGTGTTGACCTTCTTCTCTTGGCCAACTATTCTGGTCTTGGCTGGAGATTGCATGGCTTCCAATTTGGATAAATAAAGTGCATCTCTCGCAAGTCTGAGTGTTGGCAGGTAAGAGGAGAGGGTTGACAGTGTACATGAGGCAGTTGCTACCAAAGCAACTGATGAAGGTAAAATGGTTTACAAAGCATACCTCAGCCTAGTCAAAGCCTTTGCTACATCCCCCCATTCAGGTACAGTAGAAAAGCTAAATAACTGAGAATGGACTCCTATATTGCCTGTTGGATTGCCAATCTGATCACAACCAGGATGCACAAAATCGTTATCGGGAAAGTTATCTCCACAAAGTCACCAGTGGAGTCCCCCAAGGTTCTCTACTTTTATGAAGTAAAAGTCAATACCAAGGGGCTCTGGCTGACTACATTTGCAGATGGTCATTGAATACCCAAATGATTTCGCCATCCTGCCGTAATTTTGTCCAAAATAAATAACTGATGTCAAAATCATGGTCTGAAACAAAATGCCAAAAATGCATTATATCAATTGGGAAGTCATCTACCCCAGAGATGTACAGCATTAACCTGTAGAAAGGCACCGGAAACCAGCTGGTCCACAAAACAGAAGTTTAATCCAAAATGCACACAAACACAGTGGTTTAAAAGCACAAAGCACTTTTAAACGACTGTGTTCATGTGCAGTTTGGATTAAACTTCTGTTGAGTGGACCAGCTGGTTTCTGGTGCCTTTCTACAGGTTATTAGTAATTTTTGGGCATTTTCAACCACTTTTATACATTTAGAAGTACAACATTGACAATACGCTCCTAAGAGCTGACCCAGTTGTTTGGCATTTGAGAATTATTTGGACAGTGACCTAACTTTTGACCAACATGTTTCCACTGTTGTAAAAAAGAAAGTCAGTCCTTCTGCATTAACAGCTTATAAAT
The DNA here is from genome assembly GCF_019279795.1 of Protopterus annectens. Taxonomy (NCBI): domain Eukaryota; kingdom Metazoa; phylum Chordata; order Ceratodontiformes; family Protopteridae; genus Protopterus; species Protopterus annectens. The sequence goes on from NC_056749.1 coordinate 38,343,333, forward strand.
AAAGGGATTGTGTCTAGATCTAGGGATGTCATTATCTCCCTTTACTCAGCCCTTATTAGGCCAATCATGGAATATAATGCCCTCCTTGGTATGTATCTGTACAGACACATGCAAGAATTAGAACATCCACAGAGATGTCTTAGTTAAAGGATACAAGGTCTAAACAGTATGCCCTGTGTAGACTGACTAAAAGCCCTTTCACTGTACTGTATCCTACAGACTGCTAAGAGGTGACCTGTGCCTGCTATACAAGGCATCCTCTGACCCAGTACTGATGGATTTACTGCACATCAGCAAATCAAATGGCATCAGAAATACTTGCTCTAGAGATCTAAACCTGTTCTGCAGCATCAAAATAATGGTTTGGAAAAACAGGTTCATCTCACAGAGGATACCACTGCTGTGGAAGAGACTCCCCCTCTATGTAAAACAAATCTCATCCCTGTCCATACTCAAGTTCAACTTGGATCTGTGGATGAGAAACAGAAAATGTACCCCAGGCTGGCCCCTGTACTACTAATTGCTAGAAGCAGCTAATAATGCTTTACCCATGAATGTGCCCCCTCAGATTATCTGTGGGATCCCAGTTATTCTCACTGGGATAATATGTAATTATTTGACCATAGGACGGGTAAGGGCAATCTACAACCAAATAGGATAGGTTATGTCAGGCACCAAAAGGGAAACTGGTGAGGCTTAAAATGGACTGCAAAGGCTGCTAGCCTAGGACTTACCTATGAATATATTAAAGATGGTGTATAGTATGCTAAGGGATGCACAGAAAGAGTGCATGATTTACTAAGGGCCACACAAAAACAGTACCCAATACTGATTTACTAAGGGCCACACAAAAACAGTACCCGATACCGATTTACTAAGGGTCACACAGTGACAGTGCAAGATGTATTAAAGGACAAGCAGGGATAGTGAAAGGATCAGTATTAATAGGCAACCTAAAGAGAAACAGATAGTGTTAAAAAGTGACCTACCTCACGTGATATGCAAAGGCATTACAGGCTACTTTCCCTAAGAGAAAGGTAAATATAAAGCAGGCAACATGGGAGTAGGTACCCTGAAGAGCCTAGAGATGGGTGAATAGAAACCCTGAAGAATGACAAAGCATTGTATAAGGTACAATAAATATGCAAATATAGTGACATGGTTACTGAATATGTTCCCTAAGGGACTAGGAAATGTAGTGCTTTAAGAGGCAAATGAAGATACTGCAGGTGGTATGGAAATAGGTACCCAAAGACTGAATACAAAATAGTGAAGGCTGAGTGTGTACAGGCACACTAAGGGAAAGCAAGGAGACTGTATGAAGTTGTACGCTGACAAACAGAGATAATACAGGGGGCTGTGTGTGTAGGTACAGTAAGGTTGTAAGGTCACACAGAGGTAATGCAGGGAGCTGTGTGTGTAGGTACAGTAAGGTCAGACAGAAGTAATGTGGGGGCTTGTGTGTGTAGGTACCTTAAGGTCACACAGAGGTAATGTAGGGGGCTGTTTGTGTAGGTATGGTAAGGTCACACAGAGGTAATGCAAGGGGCTGTATTTGTAGGTACAGTAAGGTCGCAAGGTCACACAGACATAATGCAGGGAGACTGTGTGTAGGTATAGTAAGGTCACACAGAAGTAATGCAGAGAGCTGTGTGTGTAGTTACAGTAAGGTCACACCAAGATGGCATATGAAGCTATATAGGTTCATAGGTTCATACTAGGCTATCTGCCCTAGGGCATTTATAAGCCTAGCCAGAGTGTGTTTGGCTTTCGCCTCCCATTTTAAATGAATTTTGCTATGCCCTTTTTCGAGGTTAGTATACTGTGCCTCTGTCTAACAGTGACACAGAAGTGATACCCGGGGTAAACCTACGATCTCCCATCCACTCATCAAGAGTCCTCTTGAAGAGAGTCAATGAGGGACTCTGCCTAATCTGGACTGGGATTTTATTCCAGAGTGAAGGGAGCCTCTGGGTTATGAATCTGTCCCTCCAGCATGTCCTATTTATTTCAGTGCTGAGGTTCAAGTCTCTCGAGCACATAGCTCGATGGTATTTGGATTTTCTGAGGTGCAGCATGTCCATTAATTCCGGGTTGGACATGGCTTTATACGTCAGGCACAGATCGCCTCTGAGCAGACGGTATGCCACTGAGTAGAGCTGGAGTTTCTTTAACCGGGCAGCATATGGCATCTGTTTGAGTCCTTTGATCCTCTTGGTGAGCTACTTTTGGGGTCTTTCCAGTTGCTGCAGGTGTCTGGTAAGGTACATCCCAAAAAGAGTATTGTACTCAATTATGGGCCTGATGAGGGATGAGTAAAGAGGCACGATGACCTCCCCTGATATGGGATAAGCAGAGCAAGTGCTGATAGCATGTGGAATAGGCACCCTACAGGAAGAGCAGGAATATATATCTATATGTATATATACATACATATACATAAACATATACATACACATACACACCCTATAGGAATAGTACAATCACTGGTCACACAATTTTGTCCCTAAAGTGCAGCCAATTCTGGGTTGCTGGATTCCTACGTGGGAATGTCTGGAATGTTAGTACTGAAGGTGGGCCATGAGCAGCTTATAATTCATCCTGGCTACCAGAGTATGATTTAAAATAGCAATAACCAGTGACATGGGTGTGGTATATTGAAGATTTACCCATGGTTGCTGTGGTTTAATCATGTGGGCGAAGCCTGAGTGCTTAAACAAAGGCAACCATGGGCAAATCTTCAATATACCACACCACGGAGTCAGTTATTGCTATTATACAATCACATTATTTAAGGAAAAAAATTACTTACTTTTCTTTATTGTTCTTAAATGTCTTTTAACGGTGCCTTTTTGCTCTTCCGCTTTTGCCTTGGTATCCTGGTGTGTTGCTGATGTACTGCGCATGCATATGGGACTTGCTTTCGCAGTATACCAGTGCTGTGTGAAGGAAGGGATGGAGAAAGGAACATCTCCATTGCTTTTTTTTTTTTTTTTTTTTTAACTAACTAAAAAAAAAAAAAAAAAAAAAAAAATGAAACCAGGAGGCTTTTAACATACAGGAGAGATGAGGCAGAGAAAATAAAAGGATACCAACGAAAACAAAAATCTCCAAACCGGTGAAATATAACAAAACAGTTCTGCTTAGGCAAAAACCACTTGCCGCTCTTTATTTAGACTTTAAACATTAAAAATATATCAAACGTTGTTCGTTTAAAACAATGTTTAAACTTCTTCAGAAACTGGCAAACATCAGTACAGTATTAAGCACTTGCTTATATAGGAAGCAGTTAATAGCTGCCCGCCAAAATTCAAAGCAGTAGAGAATTTCATAAAGTAAAACTTCTGCTTTAAAACATAAAATTATGAATTGTATATGAAACATGCTCAAAGGATAGAGACATGTTTATTTTAATATTAGGTTAAAATATAATATAATGTTTAATTAACATTTTCCTGGGTTTGTTAAATATTATTTGAATTTTTTATGTCAATCTATTGTCCACATTTATAACATTGACAATAAAAATAATAATAAAGATAGATTTAAAACATCTTTACTGCATTTTTTTTAATATATATTTTTTATTTTTTAATAGTTGATAAATAATAAAACGTCCTAACGATCCATTTTTTATTATTTATTTTTTATAGAAACAGTTATAAGACATTAGTAATATGCAGCGACTTGGGCATGCGGATCAAGTTTTGCGAATCTAGTAATGTCTCATTGGGAGAAGAATTTTATTTTTAACATCATGGCACTCAAGGACAAAATAATATTCTATGCTAGAGTCATAGATGACATCTTAATAATATTTCAAGGAGATGAAAAACAAGCAACAGACATTATAAATTTATTTAATGAGAGCACAAATTTTCTGCGATTTACCCATACTTTCAATGAAGAATCCATTGCTTACTTAGATGTTAAGTTGAGCAAGAACAGATTAAATGAATGTTATGAAGCGAACATTTTTAGGAAATCAACTTATTCTAATAATTTTTTGCACTTCTCCAGTGAATATCCAATACACCAGAAAAAATCGGTGGTAAAAGGACAGCTCGTCAGATTACAACTGATATAGAATTTGATCAAGAATGTTTATTATTAAAACAGATATTTATTAACAGGCAATATCCCTCTAGCTTTTTGGATCCCTTATTAGAAGAAGTTAAAACAAAAAGACAAGTGGGTTATTTTATTCCCATATTAAAGTAGAAATGTGTAACTATCTCAAAAGAAGGAGCCCAAAATGCTCATTACGGGCAAATAATTGCAAGAGGATGATCAAACAGGGAAAACTACAATTCAGTGTGTATATTAAGGTTTTCTATGGATTTGAGCAGTATTAAGGAGATAATACTGAAAACTGGAATATCCTCAATGATGATCACACATTAATTTGTAAGTTAGGCCCTGTGCCCAAAATTATATGTAAGAAGGGCTTCAAGCTTAAAACATCTTGCAAAAGCATCAAAACAACAAACCACCAATAATGAACAGAGGAATGGGAAAATGTGGAAATTGCCCTTACTGTTTGTACATGTCTCCAGGAATATCAGCAATTATTAATGGGTATAAAGCCCACATAAAAGGGAAATTTAATTGCAACTCTAAAGGAGTGGTGTACTTAGCCTCCTGCCAATGTTGCCCCTGTTTTTATATTGGAAAAACGGAGCGGAGGCTAAGGGACAGGGTGTATGAGCATTTGAGAAGCATCAACCTACAAAAGGAAGATAATGCTCTAGCAAGACATGTTATTGAATACCCTAATCATAAATTCTGCTTTAAAGTCATCTATCAACTCAAGCAAGAAATGAGAGGGGGTCCATTTAACTTACTATTAGAGAAATGTGAATTGCTATGGCAAATCAAATTGAATGCCTTCACCTATCCAGGTCTGAATGAAAAATGCTCAATTATGAGCCTGTTAAAATTGAGAAGTTTAGAAATATAGTTAATTTTATATAATTACGGAGCACTAGTATATTTAATAAACATAAGAAAATAGGGGGGAATTTGCTTATAATAACAATATTTATAATATTTTTACACAAAGAATTTCATAAAGTGGACAATTTTGTGATAAAATACTTTTTTAATTAAATATAAGAATTTTTTTTTAATTAAATATAAGATAAATCTTGACAGTTAAAGATGTAACTAAATTAAAATTAAAAACAAAAATTAAAAACAAAAATAAAAATGTATATTCAGCTGGTTCGTATGTTGGGGTGTTTCTGTTAGATGAATGTATAACCATATAGGGGAAAGAATGGTTCAAATTCAATATCAGTCAATAATTAATTCAACCATTATTACATATGAGCTAGTATTTGAGTTTATACATACATAAAAATTTCCTAATTTTAAGTAACAGTATGAAATATTTATGAAAGCTGATTAATTAGCGATCTGGTTGCCCAAGTCGCTGCATATTACTAATGTCTTATAACTATTTCTATAAAAAATAAATAATAAAAAATGGATCGTTAGGATGTTTTATTATTATTTATCAACTATTAAAAAATAAAAAATATATATTAAAAATGCAGTAAACATGTTTTAAATCTATCTTTATTATTATTTTTATCGTCAATGTTATAAATGTAGACAATAGATTGACATAAAAAGTTCAAATAATATTTAACAAACCCAGGAAAATGTTAATTAAATATTATATTATATTTTAACCTAATATTAAAATAAACATGTCTCTATCCTTTGAGCATGTTTCATATACAATTCATAATTTTATGTTTTAAAGCAGAAGTTTTACTTTAAGAAATTCTCTACTGCTTTGAATTTTGGCAGGCAGCTATTAACTGCTTCCTATATAAGCAAGTGCTTAATACTATACTGATGTTTGCCAATTTCTGAAGAAGTTTAAACATTGTTTTAAACGAAAAACGTTTGATATATTTTTAATGTTTAAATTCTAAATAAAGAGCGGCGAGTGGTTTTTGCCTAAGTGAAAATAAAAGGATAATCGGGTCCTTTTCTTTAATTTTTCTTAATGTACCTGAATATCCTTTTCATTTTCTCTGTTGTTCATTTGGGTCTCGATTTTTGTAACCTTATTTAAAAAAAATGAAATAAAATTACGTTTTTATTGCATATATTGAAGGAAAAAAGTGTGGGTGACCAGACTTTCTTCCATTGGTATATGCTCGGATTTACAGCAGACACGCTGGTTGGGCTGACCAATCAGCATCCTACTTTTTAAGTAGTAATGGCCAGTCATTGTTTAATATAGTGCAGGTGCATAGTAGTAAATCGGCAAAATTATACCAGTTACAAGTCTGATCAGGTATTTTACATTATGTTTTCATAGCATGTGATGCAACACACATATATATATATTAGTGACAGTTGAGAAGCATACATACCTGTGATTTTGGTACCAATCCCACTCTGAAAAAACCAATGTTCCCTGAGTCAATCTTGGTGCAATCCACCACTGTAGAAGCAATGTTCTCTGGGGATGGTCCATCGCACAGTACGCCATCCAACTAAATAGAGATTGTAGAGACATAGAAGGCATTTAAAGTGTTACTTTGGAAAACCCTTCATTATATTCAGATGCCCTCCTATCCATGAGACAGATTTAAGGCAGTTCAACAAAACATAATTCACACTTAAAATGTTTTGAAAATAAGTTTTTGTCAAAAGTAAAAAAAAAAAATAATGACAGTATACTCAGGTGTTCAAATCAGGTCAGCTGTCTTAGCTGAGCTACATTCCAGTGAAATCAGAATTATTGAACTAGTTTAAACAATCTATGCTTCATCAAAATAGGGCTATTAAATAGAGCAAGATCCTGGAACAGCAGGGACAAGGATGTTTCTCTTAACCTCTAAGGTGGTGTGATCTTAACCTCTAAGGTGGTGTGATCTTAGTGCTAGTACATTTGGAAATGTGGGGGTGCAGAAGCAATTTTTTTTCTTTTTCTTTTTTTTGCTACAGAGATGACAGTTGACAATTTTGACTTATTTTTTCAATGTAAGAGGTTAAGAGGTTTCTATGAAAGTGGACTTGACATTTTGTTATATATCTGCCAAATATGCATGTAGCCTAATACATGGGGAAGCTATGTACACCATATCCCCCTGTGGTGGGGATACACCACCACATATTACATAATCAGCACACAGATTTCCTCATTTTTGAAAAACAAATAATGTGCATATCAGTCAATAAAGCAGGTATCAGATGAGCCTCCCTTTTCCTCCATCTGATACATCTTCAGTCCATCTTGTTAGATAAAATGTCCTAAATCCCAGTCGTTTCCATTTGTGATGCTGGTCTCATTCTTTTCCCTTTAGTGTCCTCCTTGCTCATCCCTCCACTGCTTGCTAACTGACCTTTATTCTCCCTGAAGTTCAGGAAAAGAGATACCTTGTAGGCCAGTCTAATTCCTGTCGTCCACTTACATCAGTTTGTAAATGTGTAGTTTACATGTAGTTAAAATGCCTACTGTTTCTCCATGTGTCACAATTGTAGACCCTGGATGTCAATTACTCTGAGCTTGTTTCCCTCATGAGAATGGGGCACCTGTGCAATTCTGATCAGTGTACTTGAGACTGTAGAAAACTAAAAGACATGGCAGGTATTGCAAAGGATTAAGGCTTTGAACTGTAAACAAGCTGTTTCCTGTTGTCCTGGGTTTGATTCATTTATCCACTGTGCAACTTGGAGCAAATCATTTAATCACCCAGCACTCCCAGTCACTGCTGGAAAGGGGTACTAATTTTCAATGGGTGTATCCAGTTAAAAAAAAAGAAAAAAACAGTTCAGCTGCCAGGGAATATATACTAAGTCTGATCTGAAGTACCTCAGAGCATTCGGGTACAACAGAGTTCCCATGACTGGAGGGATGTCCCCTGCAAACAATCTAAAGGTGTAACAATAGGACTCATACTACATTTTTTTTTAAACTGCAGTTTATTTTTAGTGTCTGGAATCAGAAGTCTCAGGTCTCATACTTGTAATAGGGAACTCCTTTGTGTGCATCTCATCCAAGTTGTGACCCTACAGTCATAGTTACATCAACCACCTACTCCTGTGCAAATGTCCAAACCATGGCCGGCCTAACAGCTAAGACTCTCATCCATGTTTCTTATAAGAGCTTTAACTTTATCTATCTATCCATCATCCATTCATTGACCAGTTTACTCCCACTAGGCTAGTGGCCTCTTTTTAGAGTAGACCTGATGTGGTATTTATACTATTAGGGGAAGTTTGGCCACAGCGTTGGAGAACCTCCCCTACTCTTTTCAGCAGGTAAAGTGGGGCCTTATATACCTGCCTGAGTTATCACCAACTCAGGCAGATGGAGCATCAGTTTTAACTTCTCATCTGAAGGAAGACACACTTAGGGGTGCAGCACCCCCTTATGCTGCACTGCAGTGTCAGCAATTTATCTACCTGATGTGGGAGTAGAACCCTCATCCATCTGCACCAAAGACAAATGTGCTACCTGTTGCACCACTGACACTACTAATTTACATTTATTACCATTTCCAATCCTAATCCGACTTCTCTGTGAAGGTACCATAATAACATCAATTCCTCTGCAAAAATCAACCTCCAAACAACTTCCACTCCATCTCCCTCCCTTGCCTCAACTTTTGGAAGCAGTTGCTTCCGTCACAGTAAAATAACATCTAAACTAATGAGATACTTTGTACACAGAACAGCTGGTTTCTGCTTGGGTCAGAAGATGCTCAGTGCTTCCCATTAGTTACCCAACACAGTGAACTGTCATGTGCATAAATTATTACTCATAGCGCTTTACTCATATGCCTACCACGGCCTTTAGCTTTTTTTCTGACAATTTTCTCATCAATAAACTCCTGAAATATAAACTAGGGAACTAACTAATCTGTTTGCAGAATATGATGCTGTGCTGAAATGTCTCATTCATGGCAAAAAGTACCAGATTAGCTCCAAGGAGCTCAGGAGTTACGTCTGGTTTCCAAGACAGAGGACAGGCACCAGTGGCAGCAAATGACTTGCTGCACATTGGCCAAAACAGCAAAGATCTAAGAATAAAACAGCTTCCACTGACAGAATAGGGCAAACTGTTTTCATTAGTTGCAAAATCTCAGCTCTCTCTCTGATTGCAGTTCTGTTAAAAGTTATCAATTATTATGAGAACAGTAAGCCCTGTGCTCTTTACAGACAATGACATTCAGAGCTATGTGGCAAAACATTCTAATTCTTAATAAATCACTCTGAACCACGCGAGATAAGCATTCCAGTTTCTACTTAATAAATCACTGGAGGCTTCCCCATTTTCTGCAGTCAAACTGTGTCATAGGTTCATAAGTGTGTACTAGGCTAATGGCCATGGAGTCTTTACAAAGAAGCGCCCTGGCATCGTGCTGCCTGACATTAGTTCCCAGCACCTCTATCAAGTACAGACACTGGAGTAATCCCCGGGGTGAACTTTCTATTTCCCATCTACTCAACAAGATTCCTCTTGAAGAGGGCCAGTGAGGTGCTCTGCTTGACATGTATGGAAAGTCTATTTCAGAGCATGGGCAATCTCTGGGTTATGAACCCGGTCTTGCAGCATGTTCTGTTGATTGTGGTAATGAGGTTGAGGTCTCTGGAGCATGTGGTGTGGAGGGTTTGGGATTTCTTTAGATGTAGCAATTCTAATACAGCTGGGTCAGACATGACTTTGTAAGTCAAGCAGAGATAACCCCTTAGTAGATGATACGAGACAGAGAATATCTGGAGTTTTTTGAGTGTCCATGTAGGACGCGTTTAACGCCTACGATCCTCTTCATGACATACTTTTGTGGCCTTTCCAGCTGTTGCATGTGCCTAGTGAGGTACATGCCAAATGGGGCATTATACTCTATGATTGGCCTAATGAGGGAAGGGTAGAGAGAGATGATGACCTCTTTCTTCCTGGATGCAAAACCCTTGTTAATGAGATGTGCCGCATAGGACATACTGATCATAGTGGCAATGTGGTAATCGAAGGAGAGGTTACTGTCAACCTGTGTCCCCAGATCTCTTATAATGCCTTCAGTGTTCAGTGGGCTCCCATCGATGTGGTAATTAGTGGGAACTGAGTTTTTCCCAAAGGGGGTGATGACACATTTTTTGGCATTAAGTTTAAGGCCATGGTTTCAACACCAGTCATTGGTCTCGGTGAGGCCTTTCTGTAGGATGTTTACATCACTTGGGGAGTGATGTAGCCGTCTGCAAACTTGGTCAGCCAGAGTCCCTCCTTGGTGGCCTGGACTCCTGAGAAGTAGATGCTAAACAGGAGAGGACCCAAGACCAATTGCTGTGTGACTCCACTCATGACTGGTCGGCAGTCTGACTTGGAGTCTGCTACTTTCACACTGTGGGTTCTATCTGCGAGCCAATTTGCAACCCACCTAGTGATATAGGAGTTGATGCCTAGTTGGTGAGTTTATCAATAATTCCTGAGTGGGGAATGGTATCAAAGGCCTTGGCCAGATCGAGGTAGGCTGTATGAACTGCCTAGCCCTCATCCATACCTCTGGTGACTGACTCAAAGAAGTCAACCAGGTTGAGCAGGTGCATGATCTACCTTTCACAAAACCAAACTGAGTGGGATCTAGAGTTTGGTGATTCCATATATCCTTGTTAATTAGGTCCATGATGATGCGCTCCATAGTCTTACATATCAGACTCGTCAGTCTAATGGGGCAATAATTCCCAGGGTCTGTAGTAACTCCCCCTTTATGGAAAGGGATGACTGTAGCAGTGCGCCATTCAGTAGGGACAAAGCCTGAGGTGAGGCTGTGATTGAACAGGGCACACAGTAGTGGTGCCAGTTCACTTTGTAGTTCATGTAGAATACATCCAGGGATATTGCCGGGTCCCATGGAAGCTGTATTCTTGGCCTTGGACAATGCAGCTTTAACCTGTGCTGCAGTAATGCTTGGTGCCAGGCATACCTCCAGTATTGTGATTGGTCCTTCTGGGGGGGGGGGGGGGGGATAGAAGGGTAAAGTTGGCACTGAATCTGTCGGCCAGTATGTTGGCAATATCTGTTGGCTCAGTATAAGAGGTACTATTGTGCAGTAACTCAGAGCAAATCTGGGTATTGCTGTAGAGATTTTTGATATAATGATAGAAGGCTTTGTGGTTGTTTTTTTAGTGTCTGCTGCAATTCTGCCTTCATAGCTGGCTTTGGAGGTTTTGATGAGGGAATTCAACTTTTTGCTGAGGCTAATAAGGGAGTTTTTCCATTCTTGGGACTTCACCTTTTTCTGCAACAGTTTCTTCCTTCTATTGTAGAGTTTATTAATGGCAGGGGACCACCAGAGTGGCTCCCTTTTTTTGGAAGGGAGCATCTTGGTTCTGTTGGGTATGGCTAGTTCCATGCATTTACGTACGTGTTCATACAGTGCATTGGTGTATGATTTGGCAGTTATTCATCTATTTTCCATTTACACAGGTGCCATAAAATTAGCCAGCTCTGTTTTTAGGAGCCCAAAGTCAGCTTTGGAGAAGTTTTTCATGGTGGTTACCTTGTGGGGGAGTGTGGGTGAGATGTGGAGTTCCATGGTGATTAGTTTGTAGTCGGATCTAACCAGGGAAGAATTGACTACTGGTATAGAGCAATGGTTACCCTTGTTAGTAATAACCAGGTCAAGGATATTGCTTCCTCTAGTGGGTGTAAGAATGAGCTGGTACAATGCATTGGAATTGATGAACTCCAGGAGGTGTTGGGACACTGTATTGGTGCATGAGTAGTTTTTCCATTTAATGGAGGGGTAGATGAAGTCACAAAGAATGAGAGTGTTGGGTTGGACCCTAATAGTTTCCAGGGTGCTTAGGAACATGGAGTGAGAGTTCTGGGACATAATTAGGAACCTATAGCAGGCTACAACCTGTATCACCGTCATACCCAATGTTAGTTGTACCTGAAGTATCTCAGATGCGTTATGCTGGGCTACTAGTCTGGAGGTGTGCATATTCTTTAGGTATATGGAGACACCACCACCTTTGGAGCTTCAGTCTATGTTCTGGGACTGAAAGGTGTGGAATGATTTATAGCCTGGTAGCACAGGGGTGCTTTCTGCTGCTTTAAATCAGGTCTCCATTATAGCACAAATGTTGTTCTTCATTTTGAGGAGTGCTTCGAGCAAATGCATCTTTAGATTTAGACTTCTAGCATTGAACAGCATGACCCTCAGACTGCATTTATTTATAGCTGTTAGGTGGTAATTTGGTCTTTGGAACATCACCTAAAAAAGGCAATATAGGGGTGGCAAGAGCCTTAGCCAGTATCCAGAAACCCAGGGGTGACAGATGCAGACCATCTCTGGCAGAGCATTGAGGCCTGTCAGTCATGTCATCCCAAGCAGACAGACAGAGGATCCCCTTAGAATGACACCAGAAACTTAGCCAATTGTTGAAGTCAATCATTTTCTGCTTGTACTGTGGTATCACTCTGGGCAACGGTATGATGCTGCTCAGGGCTAGGGTCATACCTGCCTGGGCCACATAATCCGAGAGGTCCTCCATGTCTCTTTTCATGTAGTCCAGGGAGGTGTGCCTCAGGTCATTCACACCCACATCGACAGCGACAGAGTCATACTTGTTTGGAGTAACCTGAGTGCATGTGTTATGTGTCGGATTCTGGCACCTGATAGACAGCTGACTGTTACCTTCTCCTTATTCAACCTAGTGAGTGGGACATCAGTGTGCCTCACTATTGAGTCACCTATGATTAGTGTATTGGGCAAACTGTTTTGCCTTGGGGGTTAGTTTGAGGGGCACATTGTGTAGGTGAGCTATGTGTCTTGTGGTTTGTGCTGTGCTGTGGTGGTTGAGTGCATTCCTGCCTTGGACCTCTCTGCTGTTTGGGTAGATTTCTATTGAGAACCTCCGTGAAGATGGGTGTGTGGTTTGTGTTTTTTTTATGTGAGATTTGTGATGGTGGGTGTTCTGGAGGGCTATGTGTTGCATGTGGTGTGGTGCAGGTGTTGCCCTTCTCCTCTTAACCAGCTATTCCGGTCTTGGCTTGAGAGTGGATAGCTTCCAATCTGGAAATATAAGTGCATCTCTCACAAGTCTGAGTGTTGGGATGTAAGAGGAGAGGGTTGTCTGTGTACATGAGGCAGTTGCTACACTGCCTCAGAATGGCCAAGTACACCAGGTTAATAGGAGAAAGCACAGGGAACTGACCTTTAGACATGCCAGGAGGGATGGTGAGCTTTAGACATGCCACGAGGGATGGTCATTATTACTAAGTACTGGAGCTGTTTCCTTATATAGTCCTTTTATAGGAAAAATGTCACTTAAGGTGTCTGAGTCCATGCAGACCACTGCCAAGCACTTGATGGGGAACTAATACGCAGACCCTGAAAATTTAAGGATGAAGTATTTAGGCAGATATTCTGAAGTTAGAAAGAAATCAAGCAGTACTTACTGAAAAATAAAGAATTAACTTGTCAAGAATGATGAAAAGAGGGGAGTCACATGAATGGCTACTGCCTGGCTAGTACTAATGCTGGTCTCAGCACAGCTTCACCCTGTTGGGATACAATGCTCCTTTGCTTCTTCTCTCACCAGAAGCAAAATGTTAGCACCAATCCCAAGAAGAGAAGCAGGTCACGGCCTATTTCTTGATCCACAGTCTTCTCCCAGATGATGCAAGGCTCTGCAGGTTTGTAGCTTTTTTCTAGTAGATGCCTCAAATAGCATCCAGACCAATGAGGTACGTTAAGCACAGACACTCACTCTCCAACCAGAAAGAGTCAGGAATCAATGCACTCTGCTCCTACTGTCCCCAGGACCAGAATATAAGCACAGATTCCAAGCTGTCACCTATAAAGCAGTTATTAGGCGTTCTGGTGATCATCAGTCTCCGGGAAATAATGTAACTCCACTCCTTCTCTCACCAGGAGAAACCAGAAGCACTAAATTAAAGCTGACTACTGACAGGCAGAATGTGGGCCCTCCAGTAACTGGTGGTCTTGCAATAGATGCTTAAAGGTAAGATTAAAAAAATGGTTCATTCTAAACATTGCAGTGTGAACTAGAGGAGTTAGATGTGAAAGTAGGTAACTTAAGTTTTACCTGTCTTCAAAGTTTTAGTGGAGAGTCACTATTTTTAAAACAGCTAGATTGATTGAAAGGGGGTGGGCACTTTTGTATTCTGGTACTATGGAATACAGTAGGATGGCCAATAAATTTAATAGTTGAAGGGGAGTGATTTCATAAAATGATAATTTTGTGCTCACGCCAGCCAGTAAAAGCAGAGAGGAAATGAGATATATGGTCAAATTAACATAAGGGACAGGCAACTAGAAAAACAATGGTGTTTAAGAACACAAAAGCAATCGGGTAGGAGGGTGAGAAAAATTTCTGTCTGACTCAGAAGAGCCACAGTTAAAAGCAGAATACAAGTAAAACACTGTATGAAGAAAACAAATCACAGTATACAAAATAGAAAAAGGCAATAAAGTAACACAAAATACAACAAATAAAAAGAAAACTAACCTTTCCCTCACAGAAAACTGTAGCAGAGTCTGGGTGAGCCATCCCAGAATAAACCAGCACTGCTTTATAAAAGCTACAAGTTACAAACCAATAATTCTGTGGTACATGTTTAATACACAGAGGTAAACAATGACTGTGTTGACTCACACTACAGCTAAACAATCCTGCCTCCAGAATGCTTTAGGATTCCTTGCTGTACACTTCTGAGAAATATTTTTTTCTAAAATGTTTACTACTGATCTGTTCATTAGTAAACTGGAATAATTTGGAGTGCAGAAAATCTAATTGCATATATTAAAATACTGTTTATTTTAATTTGCACGTTGTGTTTACAATTAGGCTTCTGAAATAAAAAAAATAATACTTAAGTACACCATCCAAATTTAATGACAGAACAGCGGAAAGAACATTCCACCCAGTCTCCCTATAAGAAAGGTGCCTTACCACGTCCCCCAGCTTGGCATACACTTGGTTATGATGGGTGGTGTCAGCCTCTCCTGTTGGATTTGCTGACATCACTGCAATAGGACCAACCTGCATGAAACAAGACGACACAATATCAGAAAACAATGTCTAACAGCACATCAACTCTGCTTATGTAATTATCTGTACATTTTATATATCTATATATCTATATATATATATATATATATATATATATATATATATATATATATATATATATATATATATATATATATATATATATACACACACACACAAAGCAGATACACAGAATCACAATAATATATAAATGAAAGCATTAGTATTTGCTAGGATCTAAAATTATCGTGATATTTGGTATTAACTGTACAAATGTAATGATGTTTGTACTTACAATATGTAATGTAATGCCAAATGTGTAAATACCTGTGATGGTGTAACATAATTTCAAGCATGTATGTACCTGTGATGGACCTTTTCTCCTCAGGCCTCCACTAAAAATGGGCTTTGCCCAGTTGGACTATCCATGTCAGCAAAAACAAATAGATAACACATACATTAAAGACTTAGCATTTCTAGGATCTTAAATTATCTTGTGATAAGCATTACGTTGACTGCATATAGCTCTTTGTGAATACTCATTATAATCACTACATCTGCCAAACTAGATGCCTCTAAATACTTTGCTGTTGTTATTGCTTAATTTCTGTTACTCTGAACGGAACTACAAATTTTCTGTTGCACTATATTTGCAATGTTACTCTGTTATCATTGTTTACCATGTGGAGCTTTTCTCCACACCGGGCCTCCACTGAAAAAGGACATATGTACAGTTGTACTTTCTTGGTAAACAAATGTAAAATACATAAATAAAATAAATAATTAAAAGTCACAGAGATGAAGTATGCCTTGTATAAAGCTCTCCTGCAATAAAATCAACCTTTTACTTGCTTCCAAATGAAGCTAAGAGAAGGCATTCTTTATTTTTTGGAGAAAATGGTTCTGTTTTGAACTAGTCCTCCTGCTCTGTAATACCACACTGCCAGACCCAAAAATCCCACAGGCAGTATGCTACTCTGCAATATTATCCACTATAGAAATAGTCCTCCTTACATATTTTACATCTACTGTCAGTAGGTGTGGGTTCATGAAGAGCAGGTGATTAGGGAAAAGTGCAGTCCACTCTAGGTGACCAACACTAGCTACTGACATCACAGGTTTATACTGGCTGCCTTCATAATGACTACATTAACATAGTTCCCATTGGTGTTTATATTCCAGCTGGCCACATTAATGATTACAAACAGTTAGACTCCACAGAACAGTGTGCACAAGTATTACATTCCACCCAGTCCAACATATGGTAACAGCTGTCTCCATGCCCCCCCCCCCATCTAGAGCTGCTCCTCTCACAACCCCTATGGTGATTGCCTAGGATATGAATGTGGTGGACTCATAGTATGCCAATTATGTAGCACAGCATGAAGTGTGCATGCCACTTGGATACCATGGGAACACATATATGCTCCTGACACAGTTGTATGATATGCAGTGCATGCCACAATGTTGTGCTAAAATTGAGAGAGCCAGGTGCTAACAAAGTACTTGCAGGTTTACCACAGTCATCCATAATGTGCATTGTGATACCACCATTTTCTCTAAAGCAGTGGGCTAAGGTGACCTGCTGACCACTCTCTTGCTGTGGCCACAGGGCCATAATTTATGCAGAAGACTTATGGCATACAGCTGTCCCCAGTAGTCTATAGACCATGTGGCTTATTTTGGGGATAGTATAGCTGGGTCCATTAGTATTCCACTGTGATATACCACTCTTGGCATTGCAGAGACCAACACAACAGACGTCTGATGTTCATTTTGCTGTATTGATGGTAATGTTACAGTCACAGTGCCACAAGTGCTGTGGAATTGATGGTGACATTACAGTCACAGTGCCACAAGTGCTGTGGAATTGATAGTGATGTTACAGTCACAGTGGCACAAGTGCTGCAGAATTGATGGTGATGTTACAGTCACAGTGTCACTAGTGCTGTTGAATTGATGGTGACATTACAGTCACAGTGTCACTAGTGCTGCGGAATTGATGGTGATGTTGCAGTCACAGTGTCACTAATGCTGCGGAGTTGATGGTGACGTTACAGTCACAGTGTCACTAGTGCTGTGGAATTGATGGTGACGTTACAGTCACAGTGTCTAGTGCTGTGGAATTGATGGTGACGTTAGTCACAATGTCACTAGTGCTGCGGAATTTATGGTGACGTTACAGTCACAGTGTCACTAGTGCTGCTGATCAGTGTGCAGTGTGATGCACATATATGAATCGGTGAAATGTGAGAATTATACTCAGTGAGACTAGCATGCCACTGTTTGACAATGAACATAAAAGATCCTTTTTTGTGGATTATTCAGAATGATACTCTGAAATAGTAAAATGAAGCAGAGTGTAGTGCCAAATGAAGAATAAGGTCAGTCAAAGGCAAACAATTTGTTTAAGTAGCAAAATAAACTGCTAATTGTAAAAAAATTCTATAGTATTTTCATAATCAAATACAAAACTGCTGAACAAATTTATGAATCCTTAACACCTAACCTGTCAGATTTGGTATCTGAACAGAAAATAATTCCTAGGCACATTCAGAAAGATAGACTTAAATGGCTCACCAGATCAATAAGAAATGTGGTCACAGAGCAGTCAGGAATGCGTACAGCAATGCTTTGGGGAGTCCCAATATACTTGGCAGAGTCCTTCAGACCAAAACAGTCCAGCCAGTGACCTAGAAAACAGCAGCATCAATTTAGCATGACTACAAATGACCGTGAACATAAACTGCTCGGCCTAATATTCTGCGCTTGGGATCTTGCCCGCGAAATACATTTCCTGCTACAAGAAACAAAACATAATACATAAAATTCTACTTGTAAAAATACATTCTGAGTTCTAGCATACTTTCTCTCTCTCTACATATAATATTACATAATATATATGGGACTCTCTCTCTATATAAATATATATATATATATATATATAAATATTACATAATATTTATGGGACTCTCTCTACACACACACATGTATATATATATATATATATATATATATATATATATATATATATATATGGATTCCTACTACAAGAACGAAAGTTCACTACTTTAAACTTGTAATAGGAAGCCTCACTTCTGCGAAAGTTCACTTTAACGAAAGTGAACTTTTGCGTAAGTGCACTTCACCGAAAACACCGCAGCACAGTGGAGGACATAAAAAACAAGCTATGTCCTCCACTGTGGTGCGATAGTCATGAACCTTTGGGTTAGGGCATGGGTTAGGGTAAGGGGATAGTTAGTAAAGCTATCCCCTTACCCTAACCCATGCCCTAACCCTAAGGTTCATGGCTATCGCACCATAGTGGAGGACATTGCTATGCCCTTCACTGTGCTGCAGTCATCACGGACCTTAGTGTTAGGGCACGGGTCATAGTAAGGGGATAGCCCTGCTACCCGCTTACTATGACCCGTGCCCTAGCCCTAAGGTCTGTGAGTACTGCATGGAAGTGCAGTACAACACCCGTTCGTTATACTGAACTTCGCATAAGTGCACTTTCGATTCAGTGAGCATTCCATGCACTATTTCGAATTAGTGAAAATTCGATCTAGTGTATGGAACCCATATACATATATATATATATATATATATATATATATATGTATATATATATATATATATATATATATATATATATATATATGTATATATATATATATATATATATATATGTATATATATATATATATATATATATATGTATGTAATATTACATAATATATATGGGACTCTAATCAAAACAACAAAGACACACTGACACCTGGTTCCTGAAGAAAAATGCCACACCATAAAGTCCGAAGGTTACTCTCTTTAATATAACTAACGCTTATATTGTACACTGCGTTTTCGCCCTGTCACATCCAAGACTTCATCAGATATACCATTAAGTGAGCAGTCTTCGTAATATATCCTTCCCCCTCCCTTACATCACCCAATCAGTGTTTTATTCCAATTAACTAATTAAAAATGTTAAAAATATGGACCAAAATCTCCTAAGATATCTTATATTCTAAAATTAAAAATAACGTCAATATGTTTTTAAATAACCATTCAATATTAAGACAATAATAAAATGAAATGCCATTATTTGCTTGTAAAAATAATGTCAATACTTTATACATTGTAACAGATGGTACAACACAACACAAACAAAAGTAGAGGACAAGTGTACACAACTTTACCTTAAATTTCCATCTAGTAACTATACTATTATAAGTTGGCTGCTCTAAGCTTTAAGACTGGTGCTAAAGAAATGTAATCATTTAACAATGGCTTGTTAGTGTCTTCTAGTCTTAACTGCCAAAATAATTCACAAAATTCTATTGTGGTCTCCCAAGGTACCCCCGTGGGTCCATGTCTATTTTCTCTGTAACATAAAACCCATACTTGGCTGAAGTGCAGGTAGTGGAATGTCTGTAAAGGGCATTATTTTCTTCCATTTTTTTAATATCATTAAGATGTTTATAAATCCTTCTTTTAAACTTTCTGGTAGTTTTCCCTATGTAAAATGCTCCACAGATGCTGTATACAGCAATATATACCACTCCAATGGTATCACAGTTTACAAACCCATTAGTTTTGAGTGTTACTCCTCTTTCGTCCAAAACGAATGTTTCTTCCTGCAAAACATGTGGGCACTGAGAGCACCTCCCACATTTGTATGTTCCTGTTTTTCTCTTATTATGTCCCTTCCTTCTTGTTTCTAGTAACTCTTTAATGTTCCTCCCCTTCCTATAGGTGAAGTTTTGGGGATCTAAACATTTTTTTCTGGGTCTGAGTACTTGCTAAACCTATTCCAGTTGTTTGAAACTCTATTTCTGATAGGCCCCGTATCGGCACTGTAGTTTAACACATAATTACTATTCCAATTGATGGAATCTTTTGTTTTTATTTATTATTATATTATTATTATATTTTATTTATTGTTGTATTTAGTGGAAACCTCTCGTTACCAAGTAACCAGGAGGCGTGGTCACTTGGTGAACGTAACGGAAAGACATCTAATGTGACGTCACAAGAAAATGAACCGACGGAGATGGGTAATCCTGCTTCTGCTCGTGAGGAAAGAAGAGAACGCCATTGTGGGAATTTGAATTTTATTAACAGGAATTCAAAGGCTGTTAAACTGAGACAGGCAGAAATAAGGATTGATTCAAATGAAGGCGTCAGGACAGAACAGCATGGGACTAATCAATCGAACATCAACAGAGCAGGAGGCCATGGTTCTTTGGATTTGGACTGGGGTAGGGATAATGATGTTATTTCCTGGCTTAACAATAATAGAGACTTTTCGAATTTTAACTCACAAAATTAGTCTATTGATGTTTTTAATGTTAACAGTTATAATAGAAATGTGAATATGATGTATGACAAGATTGTGAAATATAAAATTCTGTGCATAGACAATAACTGCCTACAAGAATGTGTTAAGAGAGGGATAGTGCCAAAGGGGTTACATATATACAAATACCCCAATAATGTAGTAGAGGGTAGTGAATTCCATTTAGAACTGTTGGAAATTTTTAACAATTGTGGATTGAATATACTTAGGAGCATCATTAAGGAACATAGAATGGTAATGGAAAAACTCTTATCTGACATCGAGAGAATCAACCTACTTATCGTAAATGACTTATTTACCACTGAAGATGAAACAATGAAATACATTAACATGAAAGTTAAAAGAGAGGACAAATGTAGGTTTTTATATGAAAGAAAATGTAAGAAACTGAAACATGGTATAAATGAATATAAAGACAAAATTAGTTATCCCAAACCTAGAACGAAGGGATTCTACAAACAATAGGGAGGGTCACATAATTTGGTTCCCTATGTTGTGAAAGTAACTTCAGAGGAAGAAGAGATAATGGAGAAAGTTTTAACCACCATAATGACAACAGCGAGAGAAGTTATGACTTGGATGACCCCCAAGAATTTCCCGAACCCAGGAGGTCTGAGAGAATTAGAGAACAGGGACCGGTCAACTATTACCAAAGACAAGGGGGTGGGTAGCCAAACATGAAGCATTTTTGAGTCCAGATTTAAATGGGACAAGCTTTTTTAGAAGTACCACCAAAGAAGATAAGGAAAATATTGTTATAGAAGGTCGTAGGTATAAGTACCATCATTTCAGTATTTACAACTATAGTGGGTTGGAGGTCACCAGCACACATTTTGATCTTTTTTGTAAGGGCCTTAAATTTGTCCCTAGTTATGCAGAAGATATTTCTAGAACCCTGATTGATTTGAAGTTATTTGTACGTAAAAAGAATTTGGAGTTGATTATGGAACAGTATAAGGAAAGGAATAACCAGATTAGTTTTCAGAAGAAAAATAAAAAGAAAAGTGGTTATAATGCAGCCTTTCATCCACAAGTAATGACTTTTGAAAGACAGGCAGAGGAAGAGCTGAGGGAAAGACTTAGGAGGAGAAGGAAACAACTTAATCTCCCTAAAGACGAAAACCTGCTTCTCACTTCACTAAGAGACGATCAATATATTCGGGTAAGGAAGCTCGATAAGGGTGGGGGGTGGTTATAATAGACAGCATTTTATATTCAGCAAAAATGCTGGAAATGCTAAATAATACTAATAGGTATTCAAGAGTCTATAGAAACTAAATCAATGTGGCATATAGAAAAATAGACTTCATATTGAATGAACTAAAGGAAGAAGGAGATATCAGTCTTGACACATACGACTTCTTATCCATAGACAAGCCCAAAGTACCATCTATATTTGGGATCCCAAAAGTCTATAAAAATTTAGAGGATCCACCATTTAGTCCCATTGTGGCTGTTACGGGATCCAAAACATATCCAATAGCCAAGTTTTTGGACAATAAGCTTAAAAATGTTTGGACAGGGCGAGTGGAAATTCTCAAAGACTCTTGGGACTTTTTAAGGAGTATTAACAACAATTTGTATAGTAATGAGTTAATATTTGTTACCTTAGATATCCAAGACCTGTTTAACGTTTTACCCCAGAGGGTTGGATTAGAATGGTTTGAAGAAGCATTGAGGTACAAAGGGGAGCTTGACAATGATTCAATAGGGTTAATAACAGAGCTTATGGAGCTAGTGTTAACAAACAATTTCTTATTCTTTGAGGGGGAAATTTTTAAACAGACTAGTGGAGTAGCCATGGGAGTAAGCTGTGCTCCCATGTATGCCAATTTTGTACTTTCTAATTGGGAGGAGAAATACATTTTACATTCATGTTTTATCAAATACTGGCATTACTACCATAGGTACCTGGATGACATAGTTATTTTCTGGTCCGGACCAGAAGATGAATTGAAGAAGTTTATTGAATATATAAATACTACCACCAAATTTTTAAAGTTCACCCATACTATTTCTAAAGAGAGACTTGAATATCTAGATGTGGCCCTGGAAAAGATAATTGAAGTTAAGCAATTCAAATCTAATGACTTCAGAAAGAACACCTTCTCCAACTCATACCTCTTTTACTCAAGTGCACATCCATTTTGGCACGAGAGGGGTATAGTGAGGGGACAATTTATCAGGAGTTGTAGGATGACTTTGGAAGATGATGACTTTGAAACAGAAAGTCAAAAATTGAAAGAAATGTTTCTGGAAAGAGGATATCCCCTACCACGTATTGATGAGATTAGGGTAGAAATTAAGGAGGAAAGAAGGAAGAAATTCACCCCCATTTTGGGTGAATTACCACCAGTGACGAGGGAAGAAGGGAAAGAATCAAACGATTCCATCAATTGGAATAGTAATTACGTGTTAAACTACAGTGCCGATACGGGGCCTATCAGAAATAGAGTTTCAAACAACTGGAATAGGTTTAGCAAGTACTCAGACCCAGAAAAAAATGTTTAGATCCCCAAAACTTCACCTATAGGAAGGGGAGGAACATTTAAGAGTTACTAGAAACAAGAAGGAAGGGACATAATAAGAGAAAAACAGGAACATACAAATGTGGGAGGTGCTCTCAGTGCCCACATGTTTTGCAGGGAGAAACATTAGTTTTGGATGAAAGAGGGGTAACACTCACAACTAATGGGTTTGTAAACTGTGATACCATTGGAGTGGTATATATTGCTGTATGCAGCATCTGTGGGGCATTTTACATAGGAAAAACTACCAGAAAGTTTAAAAGAAGGATTTATGAACATCTTAATGATATTAAAAAAATGGAAGAAAATAATGCCCTTTACAGACATTCCACTACCTGCACTTCAGCCAAGTATGGGTTTTATGTTATAGAGAAAATAGACATGGACCCACGTGGGTACCTTGGGAGACCACAATAGAATTTTGTGAATTATTTTGGCAGTTAAGACTAGAAGACACTAACAAGCCAGGGCTAAATGATTACATTTCTTTAGCACCAGTCTTAAAGCTTAGAGCAGCCAACTTATAATAGTATAGTTACTAGATGGAAATTTAAGGTAAAGTTGTGTACACTTGTCCTCTACTTTTGTTTGTGTTGTGTTGTACCATCTGTTACAATTTATAAAGTATTGACATTATTTTTACAAGCAAATAATGGCATTTCATTTTATTATTGTCTTAATATTGAATGGTTATGTAAAAACATATTGACGTTATTTTTAATTTTAGAATATAAGATTTCTTCGGAGATTTTGGTCCATGTTTTTAACATTTTTAATTAGTTAATTGGAATAAAACACTGATTGGGTGATGTAATGGAGGGGGAAGGATATATTACGAAGACTGCTCACTTAATGGTATATCTGATGAAGTCTTGGATGTGACAGGATGAAAACGCAGTGTACAATATAAGCGTTAGTTATATTTAAAGAGTGTAACCTTCGGACTTTATGGTGTGGCATTTTTATTCAGGAACCAGGTGTTAGTGTGCCTTTGTCGTTTTGATTAGAGTTTTGGGTTGCACACTTTCCTGGTTTGTTTTGCTATGTATGGGACTCTCTCTCTACATATAGATATATATATATATATATATATATATATATATATATATATATATATATATATATATAATATTACATAATATTTCTAGGAGTCTCTCTCTCTCTCTCTCTCTCTCTATATATATATATATATATATTACATAATATATATGGGACTCTCTACGTATATATATATATATATATTATATATATATATATATATATATATATATATAGTATTACATAAATATATATGGGACTCTCTCTCTACACACACATATATATATATATATATATATATATATATATATATATATATATATATATATATATATAATATTATAGCAATAACCCATGCCTGGGTGTGGGTAATGCTGGATTTACCCATGGTTGGTATGGTTTGGTCATGAGGGCAAAACCCGAGTGGCCAAACAAAGACAACCGTGGGTAAATCCAGCATTATCCACACCCAGAAGTGGGTTATTGCTATTATACAATGACATTATTTAAGAAAAAAAATAATTGCTTTTCTTAAATAATGGCATTGTATAATGCCACCTTGCTGCCCTTCCGCAGCTGTCTGGTATTTTGCGGCAGTTTTGATGTACTGCGTATGTGTATGCTTATGCAGTACATCAGAGCTGTGGGCAGAAGCAACGGAGAAAGCAAGATCTCTGTTGCTTTTTACAAACTGTCTCGCTATGTTAAACCCATTTAACATAGTGAGACAGCTTTAAAAAAAGAAACGGAGAAAGCAAGATCTGTGTTGCTTTTTACAAAGCATCTCGCAATGTTAAAGGAGTTTAACATAGTGAGACAGCTTTAAAAAAAGCAATGGAGCATCTCTGTTGTTTTTTTTAAAGCTGTCTTGCTATGTTAAACCCATTTAACATAGCGAGACACCTTTAAAAAAAAGCAACGGAGGTAGGAAGATCTCCATTACTTTTTTTAAAGCTGTCTTGCTATGTTAAACTCGTTTAACATAGCGAGACAGTGTGTAAAAAGCAACGGAGATCTTGTGTTCTCCATTGCTATAAAAAAGACTTATACTAATGGAAAAAGTCCCGGCGACTTTTATAACTCTGATTTACAACGTGCACACTGACCAATCAGCAAGCACGTTTTGGAATATTAATTGGGGGGGGGGGTCATTGTATAATACATAATATACATGGGACTGCTTACATTAGAACACACAAACATCGATATCAATAACACTCACAAGAAAAGGTCAAAGCACAAATGTCAACACTACAATACACAGACGTGAAAAATACCCTCACAGCATACATACATACAAAAACAATGAAAAACAGCTTCCCTTGCTAATTAAATATATCAATTCTAAGATAGTAAAATCCCCAAGAATGGGCATATTCCCCTTCCCCGCTGATTGACAATACTGCACACCTGTCGACCATCCGTTTTGTCTACCAAAGTGTGTTGACAAAACAGATGTCACCATTTGACAGATTTGATCAGTTTATCTGGTCCCATATATTTGCACCAAATACAATTTTCATCAAACAGTTCTACTATTACAGTCTCTAAACTCCAACATTTTTACAGGCCTTCTGAAACTGCCTTTGCCTGCGAAACCCGTATTTTGGGAATTTTCATCTCTAGCACTTCCCTGACTACTTTAACATTCATAACTCATATTCAAGGAGAAGGAGAACCCAGAGGAAAAGTGTCTTCCATTTATAACCCTACTACTTCCCTTTATACCCTACTAACACAAGGACAGGAAACATATGTACCATTTCTCACTGTGTGTAGTTGTGAGTACACATTTCTGAGAACAAATGCCCAAATAAAAATGATTTAGAAGTAAGAATTATTCAAGAGGTACTGGGGATAAAGCACCCTGTAATAAAGAATGCAGGGTCAATGCGTCCCCCAGGTAATGGCCATTTAACAGTTATATGCTACTCAGATATTTAGGCTTGTAAATTTTTTAATCACATTCCATGTTGCAGATAACACTGCCATTTCCTACATGCTGCCCTCAGCTTCCTTCTCTGGGATGCTGTGTTCAGCCTTAGAAATTTCAGAGGGAGGTACATAAGTAACAGTATAGCAAAGTTCCCTGTGATGAGGCATGCCTGTTGTACGAAACTCTGTACTTTGTCTATAACGTTTAGTATCACGCACCAGTGAAGTTTCTCTGTGGTGTATTCTGATGTGCATACTATTGCACTGTTGCAACCTTCCTTGTAATCCAAGCCCCACATTATAACTGTCTTTAAGGTTTGAGACTTTGGGTATGTGTAGCATTTTGCACTGCACACACTATAATTACAGGTAAAATACACATAAAGAAATTGCAACAGTCATGACTTTCCTTTAGTACAATTTTAGTAAAATTAATGCAGGTCCATATATATCTCCCCAGTAGGCTGCTACACATAGACTTAACTGTTTAGCAGTTTCCTTCTGCACACCTAACACAGATATGAAGCCTTTTTAGAATTCATGCATGTGGAAAAAGTTGGTAAACATTAACCTGCATTGTACCCTCTGTTTAATACAACTGCAGAGTTCAATATTTAACAAGTAACTGATTAATATCTGAATGCATACTCGAGAAAAATGTCTGCCTACTTTCCAAGTAAAATGCCATCTCCATAATATATCAGCTGTTTTTGCTATCTTGGGTGCATCAGAATAGAAAGAAAGGCATTTGGAAAAGGAAACAGCTCTTACCCCTTGGAATGACAAGGCTAATAGAAGACGGCCATGCTGCCTCCATGAAGTCCCACAGCAGAGGGCTAAATAAATGTTTGGCTGGTTCTAGTTGTTTCAGGCTTGATATCCACAGGGAGATAGGTCTGTCCTGAGCCTGGATCTTAGCTCTAAGAAAAGAAAAGGAAGCGTTAATTAGTAGTGCCTCTCAGAGTTACTGTTAAGCAGTAGAATGCCAGCTTTTCCCACTAAGAAACCAAGACCACAATCTTGCAGTGTATTGAGTGTGAAAGGTGCTACAGACGCTGGTGCAGCCATTTTGCAAGTCTGCAGATGAGATTAATTTTGCAGCACTTTGCAGAGGTCTGTCTAGAAGGAAAGGGCCCAAACAGGAGATGTAATTCACAGCCCTGTGCATGTCTGACCCAGGTGTTTTTTTGCAGCAGGTGCATTTGAAGACAAGTAAAGACAACTGTCAGTGACTAACAGTGAACAAGCAGTCTTTATACAAACAGGTAGTTGTTACCTGTGTGCCTGTGAATGAAGCATTTTACAGTATATAAACATAAAACATAATATGTGCACATAAAATCCAGCTAATCAAACCATTTAGGTGATGGATAAAAATACCTACTACTTAAAAGTGTAAAAAAATAAAAAAAGTCCCAGAATAGCATCTGCATTGCGTGTTTTAAGGTTTGTTGTGGCTAAGGTAAAGTGAAGAAAATGGATTAAAAAACTGGTGTGCATGTCGGCACAGAGCACCAAAATTCCTCGTTCATAGTGCCAGCTTAGTGCTCACAGTGCAAAGAAAACATTGTATGGCTCTTTAACCGGGAAAAGCCGAAAGACACAACAACAACTGTCAGTGTCCTTTGCAGTTACAGATTCCATCAGTCACTGTCAGCCTTTATTTGAAAAAAAAAAATACTAAGAACTTGAGTGGTGTGGGACCCTGCCTTATTCACCTAGGGGTAATGTTCCTGTTCCTGAACCAACCTCTCTAATTACACATTCAGGTCACTCGGGCTATGCTTAAGCATCAGAGGTGTAGTTTGGTACCAGTATTTGCTGAGTTACAATGCTGACCTTCAGAATCTCATCCGGCATGTGCTGCTGCCTATCTCTGGCAGCGCTCGACAAGGCCCCAGTAGCTCAGCAGAACGCTATAGATAAGACAGGCTGGAAAAATCTATAATTTCTTTCAGAAGAACATATAGTAATACACTTCACACAAGAATGTAGTATAGTTTCTGAATGAAACTGCAGTGTCACTGACAGACCACTTACGTTTAATTTTCACTCAGCATCAAAATGTGTACATTTGTTTTATAATTTATTTGTTTATTTATGGTTTGAAAATCAAATAAAAAAAAAAAAAAAAATGTGTGTGAGCAGATTAGTGAAACGGGATTCTATATCTTTATGCAAACTCTGCGTGAAATTTAGTGAAGCTAGGATTCTCTTTCATTACACAGGCCGTATATGCAGATTAGTGAAACTAAGATTTTCTTCAAACATGTTTATTCATGTAGCTTAGTGAAGACGGGCTTGTCCTTCAGTGTAATAATTCAAGGGTATGAGTTAGTGACGTTACTGCTGCAGTCCGTCTTAGTGACCACTGATCAGATCTGCTAATTCATTACAGTATATGGACTGCAGCACTTGTCAGTTACAAGTCGGCAAACATCCATGCTTCATTCACAAAGAAGTACTGATAACACGCATTTCAGCCAAGATATAAGAACTAAGTAAGATCACTGGAGACTCTCATCAGCCTGAAAAATCACTGATTATCTTTGAAGACTGGGACCGTCTCTGGTATGCTCCGGCAATATTGTTACTATACATGGTAAGCTCCGGCAATATTGTTACTATACATGGTATGCTCCGGCAATATTGTTACTATACATGGTAAGCTCTGGCAATATTGTTACTATACATGGTATGCTCCGGCAATATTGTTACTATACATGGTATGCTCCGGCAATATTGTTACTATACATGGTATGTTCCGGCAATATTGTTACTGTACATGGTAAGCTCCGGCAATATTGTTACTATACATGGTATGCTCTGGCAATATTGTTACTATACATGGCATGCTCCGGCAATATTGTTACTATACATGGTATGCTCTGGCAATATTGTTACTATACATGGTATGCTCCGGCAATATTGTTACTATACATGGTTATGCTCTGGCAATTTTGTTACTATACATGGTATGCTCTGGCAATATTGTTACTATACATGGTATGCTCTGGCAATATTGTTACTATACATGGTATGCTCTGGCAATATTGTTACTATACATGGTATGCTCCGGCAATATTGTTACTATACATGGTATGCTCCGGCAATATTGTTACTATACACATATCTGTAGGTCCAGCTTGACTAGAAGTAGTGTAGGGCTCTGAAAAAAATATTTTTATAATTATTATATGTCATGGATTCCTTAGGTCCTACATGTACACATTTGGCACCAATTTTATGTTCCTGGACTGCAAGGATGTACTAAATTGTCTACCAGAAATCCACTCATCTGTCAGTACTCAATAAAAGTAAAGTGTAGATGTTTTCTCTGGATCTAGAATGGCAGCTGTCTGCAATTGCTGTGGCCACAGTTGTGATACAAGTCCGAAGCGTGGTGGATAATGATTAGTAGCCGTTTTATCCTTATTTTTATTTGGTGTATATTATTTCACTCATCATAAATGTTTATACCAAATGCTAACTATCCAAACACATCTTCAAGTGCTTTTAACACACACTGTAAAGTTGTTTCATCGAAAATGGAAGCACCATCTTCTTTCATTATTTGCTTTTTCATCAACCTCCATTACTGTTTTGTAGCATTATTTAAGCTGAAAAGGTGTCTACATTATTGGTGGTGGTATGTGTTTGTCTGTGTCTTTGCATGTGAAAGTGGTAGAGCCAGAGGCATGTAGCTAGGGTAGGGTGGAGTGGGGAAGATGCCCCAGGCGCAAGGTGTCGGGGTAACTACAGTAGCAACATTCAGTTTCGAATGCTGATACTGCATTTATGGTCAGGTCTGATGTGCTCACTCCATGTGTGGTATTTAACACTAGCAAACTGCTTGTTACATTTTTTGCAAGCAGTTAAGAATTTTTTTTTCCTCAGTTTAAGAGTTAGTTGGGGCACCAGACTAAGGAATTTCACAAAATGCTGGAAGACATTTGGGTAGATTAAAAGGCATACGTATATGTCCTGGTGAGGTTACTTTGTGCATGCATATGTGTGTGTGAACTTCTCTTCCCCACTGTTGAGCAGTCGTAGAGTTTGTATATATAATGCAGTGGGGGGGGGCACAGTCCCCTACATGTGGAGTGCAGGGGGGCTATGCCTTCTGTAAAAATGCTTTTTGTGAAATTTAGTAGTATTTATGATGAAATTTGCAGTCTGTGAATTATTACAATACTAGGATGAGATTAAAGGCTTATTCAACAAATCCTTAGATAAATGTTTAATATAAAACAGGACATAATCAAAACAAAAAGTGTTTGAATACAAACTAATTGAAACAATGTGACTGAAACACAACCCACCAAAAGTGAAACACTTAGCTAAGTGACACCTATTAACATTTGTTTTCTGCAGGGAGGCCCTGTACACCCCAGCAACTGTACACCCCAGCCCCGTTCTTATATATACACCAGCTCTTAGACTGCACAGCAGTAGGGGAAGGGTAAATTCCAGCTCCCCACTGTACTACAATTTTCCACAAACAAATCTCAGAATTTTGAGAACACAAGTCGATTCAGTTGATTGAGATGATGTTCAATATGTTATTGAGTCCCCTAAACAAAATTATTAGATTTAGAACACCTTCTATGTCCTCTTCTGAGCATCCTAGCTACCTTAACACTTAGTTGAAATCATCATTTAACCCAAGTATCTTTTGGCTGAGGAATGTCCACTATCCATAAATAAACAGGGTGACTTATGTTGCCAGTGGCTGGCATGCCCGACACTTCTGAACATCCTAATAGGGACCCCAGAATCCTTGAACTTTCCTCATAAATATGGCCACTTCCAGCACATCGGCACATGGGTCACCCTAAACCAGTCACCTTGTCCTTTAAACCTGCTGCAACTTCCTGTGCAGACAGCGCCGTCTGTTTAGGCCGGCACTTCCTGTGCACACATCTGTCTGTTTAGGCCGGCACTTCCTGTGCACACATCTGTCTGTTTAGGCCTGCACTTCCTGTGCACACATCTGTCTGTTTAGGCCGGCACTTCCTGTGCACACATCTGTCTGTTTAGGCCGGCACTTCCTGTGCACACATCTGTCTGTTTAGGCCGGCACTTCCTGTGCACACATCTGTCTGCTTAGGGTGGCACTTCCTCTGCACACATCTGTCTGTTTAGACTGGCACTTCCTGTGCACACATCTGTCTGTTTAGGAACATCTCAAAAGCAAACCTTCTTCTATTACTTGATGATCTTAAACTCCGTTGTAATCCTCTCCAGTAGATCACATGGCTAAAACCACCATCTCTGAGCTCTGTTCTCATTTAAATAGTTGTACTGATAAGGTGCAAACATAGTGCTCTTCCTTTAACTGTATCAGGAAGTTAACATGTTTGAAGCTAGTCCACAATAAAACTGCCCTCCCTGATCCAGAGAAAATAGCTGATATCCTAGCTGACAAACTGAGTGCAATTCTTTTCTCTACCTGCAGTTATAGCTTTTCCACAGATTCCACAGTTCCAACTGTCCATTTTAATTACTATGGAACAAGTCCTCTCAGGCCACGTGTCTGGACCTGGCCAAGGCTTCTGATACTATTCCCCATGCAGACATTATTGACAGACTTGTAAATCTGAAAATAAATCTTCACATTGTATGGTATGTAGTTTATTCACTGACAGAACCTATGTGGTTAGTCTCAGAAGTGTCACTTCTGAATGTAACAAAACGTTACCAGTGATGTACAGTGTCCCAGTTTTGCACTCGTTTCTATTTGGCATCTATTTCTCAGACCTTCAGACCAGCACTCCTGACCTATGGTTATCTTTTATTCATTCTTCCACTAACTTACAATTGCTCCAACATAGGTTTGACCATGTTAACAACTGGTACAAGGACAAAGGTCTTAAATTAAATGTGGAAAAAAAACAGTATAGTTCATTTTGGTAAACAAAACATTTTCAAATGCCACATTAGATGATACACCCTCCAATCACACACTGTCGAAAGGGATGGGCACTCTTGTTAACAATTCTTTATCGGTTGATTACTGTCTCTCTACAGTAGTTCCAAAAGCCTTCTATTTGGTTCATCTAATTTTCAAGGGAATCTTAAACCCTTGGTGCATAAATATCATCAGACCCATTATTGAATATAATGCCTTCTTGGCACGTATTTGTCTAAATGGATCTAGTACGTTTGCTCGACTGAGCAACCGACTGAAATCCAAACAGCCGGGCATACTTACGCGAAAGTGCTTTTCACTGAAGCACTTTCGCATAAGTATGACTGTTGCCGAGGCTGTACTGCGGTGCGGGTAAAGGAAATTTCCCTTTTCTCCACTGTAGTGCGGTCTCGGAGGAAGAATATTAAAGTGGGGGTGTGTGGGGGGCACAGTCCTCCACATAGGGGGTGCAGAGAGGCTAAGCCCCCCTGCTAAAATGTAAATGTAGTGTTTTTTTTTTGTCACACGCTTTAACGAAAGCGCTTTTACTATAAAAGTTCTTTCGTTAAAGTGTGTTCGGGTTTTATGGATTCGGACGTTTGCTCAGTCGAGCAAACATCCTAGGTCTGTCTAAACATATAATCACTGAAAGACTTCGGAGATTTTTAGGTAAAGACATTAGTAACTTAAATCATAGTTTTCGGGACAGAGTGCCAGCACTCTTTCTGTACTTAGCCTCTTACAGACCTTTCAGACTCCTCCATGTGGATCTGTGTTTAGCGTTTTGAGCCACAAAAGATCCAACATTCTTTGGCCTACTCCTTTGCAGAATAAATGGTTCCACAAGTAAGGAGTTAAACCTTCATCAACAGATAACCAAGACTTGCTGGTGGGATAGATTCATATTCCAATGTATCCCCCACCTTTGGAACAAGCGTCCACTACATGTTGGGCAAAGAAGCAACTGTGTCAGTTTCAAGGTGAACCCAGATAAATTGGCAGCTTCAAATTCCCCTAGTCTATCTTGTGTTGCCCTCCTTGAGGGTGGAGGAATCTTTTGAACACGGAGACTAATTTCTTAGTACTTACCTATGAACCCCTGGATATACATTTAGCCCCAAGTACTTAATGCTCCCCATCTGATAAGGACAAACCTACCTTCCATTCACTGTAACCTCTCTTATCAACTAGTATTACTACAGACTTCACTGGATGGAAACATAATCCCATTTCTTGGCCATATCTATCAAAAACTTCTGTTATCTCTGGCAACAAAGTCCTTTCATATGACAAAGCATGCAGTCATTGAGAAATAAATGTATACAACTATTGTTTGCCTTCTACTAACCAAATATTTGCAAAACCTTTGGACCCATTTTCCCACATTCACAATAAATGTAGCCAAGGCTAGTTGGCATCTCTGGTGCACATCTCTCTCCCTTCTCTGATATCTCACCATGTTCCACAATATACATATCTGGTGTTCCATCCCATGCAATGATGTGCATACCTAGTGTTTTGCATACCTGGTATCCCATCTGATACAAAGATGTGCATTCTTGGTATTCCATGTCATACAATGTTATTACTGCATTTAAAAAAATCTCTTAACTATTTTCTGCACTGTATTCAATAGGCTTCCCCAGTCAACAGTATCAAATGCTGCTTTTAGATCATGTAACACTACTTCCACCTTTCCATTGGCCTGAAGTTCCTGCTAAGCTGTAAAGTCCAACAGCACCTTGCCAAGGATCTCCCCTTCACAAACCTCAGCAGATCACCATGAACCATCTTAGGGAGGACCTTCTCCAACTTAATTGCCACCAGCTTTTCTACCAATTTGGCATTAGTGTTGTATAACAAAATGAGGCAAAAGTTCATTGGATCCTCAGATTCCACCTTTCCTTTTGGAATCACCACCACAATAAACTCAGAAATCAATGATGGCAGCATTCCCATTGACCAATTCTGATTATCCAACTATCTTAAATCAAGAAGGAATGTATCTGTCCCTCCTACTTACTCACTTTTATATGCCTAATGGCTGCCAACAATTTCCCACCCTAATTCCTTATAAAGTTCCTCCACCCTGGGGTCCCTCCACTGTAAACTCTTCTCCTAATTTTCCTCTCATGTAATTCTTTATAAAATTGTCTACAAGAACCTCCCTTACCTTCACACTCTATATATCCATTGCCCTCTCTGTCTCTCGACACTGTATCCCATCTCTTCCGACACCCACCTTTAGTGTCCATTCAGAAACCTTTGGCTCTGTATCCACATTCTGCCACCACACATCCCTTCATCTTCTGAGTTCTGCTTCCACAGCCAGTGTAATCTTTTAATGGACACAAACTGAGCTGCCAACAAATTTTAGGTGGCCAGTAGACAGCATTAGAGAGTCCGTAATTAGTCACATACTGCTAGCTTTCATCACAGGTGCATATTTCCAGTTAGTTTAAAACCACTACTTACTTATAAGCCTTTGCCACTGCCTCTGGTCGATTGCAGGCTGCCACAAGTACATACACTGTGTCTGAAGGAACACCACATGTGCCACCATTCTTTAGGATTTCTGAAATAAAAATCGGACAAAAATACTCAACTAATGAAAGCAGCGGATATACTGTTTGGTACACTAGCTATGCAGACTGCCTAAGCACAGACTTAGAAGTTATCAGTTCTATTATAGCCATTTTTTCTAGAGTGGTATAACACCCAGTGCAAATACTACACACTGTAAAACATACACGGCAGAGTGTCTCATGGGAAATGTCTGCATGTTTTCAAGTCTTATGAGAGGATGAGGCAGTGCAGTTATAAGTAACTTAGTATTTAATTACTCATATAAGACAGACTGTGTTGTGATGAGCAGCTGAAGACCTGGCTTTGAATCTTATCAGCTCTCACTTGTATGTTTTATGAACTTCAGCAAGTATCTTAAATTCCCTGTCCATCATGGTGACAAAAGAACATGAACTACTGAATCTTTGGGTTCTCATGTTTAAGCTAAATAAAATGCCACAATGATAGACCCTTTCCCCTGGTTCTCAGAAAAATGACACAAAAGAAACAACACGGCATGTATTGAAAACTGATGCCCGCTAGCAGTAGCACCAAGCATAGTGTGGACACACAGCATCCTCCTTAAGCACTATGTTCTCCTGAATGATCAGTATTTTGAACATTCCCTCCATAAAAGTAAGAGGCAACTGCAACATATAGTCAATGACAATAAATTCTCCATCCCACTTCAAACTGTGACACTTTAAGACAGTTTCTTTACTATTTCTTACCTGCTATTTGCCAGACAGAGGTGACCTTTCTTGCTGGGAGATGTGGACACTTGGATCCGCCTCCACCATAGCCACTCAGCTTTATGAAGGGGCTGCCCATAGGGAGCTGTGGACTTTCAAAGCTAGAATTAAAGAGTGTAGAAAGGAAGCAGTAGAAGCTAACAAGGCCAAAGATTATGGTGACAGCGATATCATAGCCAGCTGGCATTGCGTTAATGGCATCAAGCAGGAAACTAAGTAAAATTAACATGAAAGTCAAGGAGTCAGCAAACCAGGTCTTACTAACAAACAATGTACCAACCACCACAAAGCCATTAAAAAGCATCAGACAGACAATTCCTACAGCTAGGTTAAATCCCCTGGTATTGCCATAGAGACCACCATATCTTGTTAGTCCCCAGACAATCCACATAATAGCATACAGTATAAATGCAGTGCTTTCCAGGGTCTTACCACGGGCAAAAGCAAGAGCACCTGACACAAACTGGACAAGCCCTCCGGCAACAACAACCCATGGCAGCACTACAGAATGCAAAGGGTCATTGGGATCTACAGCCATAGTAATAGCAAAGGCAGCGAGTACACTACAAGCATGTCCAAGCACCTCTGCATCAGCATATCGGGAGTAACCTAGGAAAGGCTCACGCACATCTTTTTCTGCTCTCAGCTTAAACAGACTTGTACGAGACAAAAGGGACTTAATTAGACCTTCCCCAATCAGAAGTCTTATACCTCCTCTGGTGCCATAAAGATACAGTGCTGTCATAATTGCAGAGGCTGCAAAAATAGAGATATTGACTCCCTGGAACCCTCCATGAAAGAACCCATTTGGTCGTGCTGCCACAGTAATGCAGTACGAAGCAAAGAAGAGCAAATAAAATCCATCTGCAAGACTTTTCTGAGTCATGAAAAGAGCCAAAACAAAGAAGAGTATTGCAAAAACCACAGGAAATGGAACAGGAAAACTTAGATCACCAACTTCCCAAATCCTTAACAGGAGAGCATAGCCTTCGGCAAATTTCAAGATGGAGGTAAAGCCAAAAGATGTAGCGGACAGAAAATCAAAAGAACGATAGCACATTATACAGACTCCAAGCTGATAAAGACCTGCCACCCAAAGCCATGGTACCTGACCTACAAATAATGAGGTGATCACACCTAAAAGCTTGCAGCCAAACACACTTGCTGATAGCATGTTCATTATAAGTCCAATCATGATAGTGTCATTTTTATTTTGGCCCTGAAGGCCCATCTTTCTTTTTGCAAGGTTAGTACCAGGGAAAATAATTTTTGCTTTACTGAGGAAATAGATGCCTCGCCCAACAGTGACATACACACCGAGGGCAGAAACTATCAGATAAGAGCAGGCCACTGCAGACCTACCAATGCCACTTTCATAAAACACTACAATTTCATGGGCTAGAGAAAGTGATACAGAAAATGCTATCATGGACAACAGTACTTCTTTTTGGAAAATTCCCACAGCTCCTATAATGAATAACGCTAGTGTGAAAGTTGCCAGACCGGGAACTAGGGCATCTCTCAGCTCATCTTTTTCGTTCAGTACCTTCATACCATGCAAGATGTGAATAATGCCAGAGCCACACCACAATGCTGAGATGGTTAAACAGAGAGTTACAAACACAGGATCATAGCCCAGGCTTTTGCGAATACCTATAAAAACAACAAAAAAGTTGTAGGAAAGAATTTACCTAAAAGCTCAATCTTTTAACATCAAAACATTAGAGCCTTTGATGAAGTTTATTAGCTATACAGAACAGTTAACATTATTTTAAAGCACTCAAGTTTTTAATGAATATCACTTTGCTGTGTAAGTATAAAATGCATTTTATATTCATTGTTTGTTAATATGAAAATACATAAATTCAGCTAAGAAAATACAGGACTCAAACTCCAAATAGCCACATTTGTACTTGATAAGGTGTTGATAAGATAACAGATTAATTTTATTTGAATAAAATAAGCATCACTGAGGTAGACGTAGCCCAGAAAAGGTGAGTTATGCTAAGTCGCCACAGCTGTCTCGTTACTACTTAACTTGTATTATCTAGACATACATGCCTGCACATTCTGTTGGACACTGACACACATCTGCATGTTTGTTGGATGCTCACACGTCTACATGTTCTGTTGGATGTAGAGACTCATAGACAATAGACAATGTTCATAGGTTCATAGGTTGGTACTAGGCTATCGGCTCTAAGGCCTATGCAAGCCTAGCCATAACAATTTCCTGGATATTTCTTCCCACAATATTTACTTCCCTGGACCCCTGTCTAGCAGGGCGACTGACATGATCCCCAGGGTGTATTTCCTATCTCCCATCCAATCATCAAGGCTCCTTTTGAAGAGGGCTAATGAGGCGCTCTGCTTGACATGTATGGGAAGTCTATTCCAGAGTATGAGGAGTCTCTGGGTCAGGAACCTATCCCTCCAGCATGTTTTGTTCATTGTGATAAGGTTTAGATCCCTGGAGCGTGTGGCTCTGAGGGATTGGGATTTCTTTAAGTGTAGCATGTCCAACAGCTCTGGGTCTGACATGGCCTTGTATGTTAAGCAGAGATCACCTCGGAGTAGACGATATGCGACAGAGTATAGCTGGAGTTTTTTAAGGTGGTCAGCATAGGGCATCTGCTTTAGGCCTGTGATTCTTTTAGTGAGGTATTTCTGCAGCCTTTTCAGTTGTTGCAGATGTCTTGAGAGGTACATACCAAATGGGGCGTTGTATTCTATAATGGGTCTAATGAGGGGATGAATACAGTGGGACAATGACCTCCTTTTTTCTGAATGAAAAGTCCTTAGTGATGAGGTGTGCCACATAGAAGGATTTCCTGACTGTTGTGGTGATGTGGTTATTGAAGATGAGACCACTGTCCACTTGTGCCCCTAAGTCTCTTATCACCCTTTCGGTGTTTAGTGTATGCCACCTATGTGATAATTCACGGGTCCATGTGTTTTCCCATGTATGTCTGCATGCTCTGTTGGATATAGATAACATACAAGTCTGCATGCTTTGTTGGATGTAGACAACATACAAGTCCGCACATTCCATTGGGCATAGACAACATGCATGTCTGCATGCTCTGTTGGACATAACATACATGTCTGCATGTTTCATTGGACATAGACAACATACATGTTTGCATATTCTGTTGGATATAGACAATATACATGTCAGTATGCTCTGTTGGACATGCACAGTGTGTACCGCTAGGGCACCACTAGCACTGAATGCCTCCGCTCTGTACTCTGTGTTCCACTATGTTTGTCGTTTCTGCTACTCAACCAGCATGGAGTTGCTTAATTTATTTTATTCTGTAGGATGATGAATTACATTAGAAGCAAGCAAAAGCAACCAAGGCAAAATTCTGACAAACATTTGACACTAAGAAGTGATAACTCCAATATAGCAGTATCCATGTATGCCAACTCCAGTATAGTTAGTATCCATGTATGCCAACTCCAATATAGCAGTATCCATGTATGCCAACTCCAGTATAGCAGTATCCATGTATGCCAACTCCAGTATAGTAGTATCCATGTATGTCAACTCCAGTGTTGCAGTATCCATGTATGCCAACTCCAGTATAGCAGTATCCGTGTATGCCAACTCAGTATAGTTAGTATCCATGTATGCTAACTCCAGTATAGCTAGTATTCATGTATGCCAACTCCAGTATAGTTAGTATCCATGTATGCCAACTCCAGTATAGCAGTATCCATGTATGCCAACTCCAGTATAGCAGTATCCATGCATGCCAACTCAGTATAGTTAGTATCCATGTATGCCAACTCCAGTATAGCTAGTATTCATGTATGCCAACTCCAGTATAGTTAGTATCCATGTATGCCAACTCCAGTATAGCAGTATCCATGTATGCCAATTCCAGTATAGTTAGTATCCATGTATGCCAACTCCAATATAGCAGTATCCATGTATGCCAACTCCAGTATAGCAGTATCCATGTATGCCAACTCCAGTATAGCAGTATCCATGTATGCCAACTCCAGTATAGCTAGTATTCATGTATGCCAACTCCAATAAAGCAGTATCCATGTATGCCAACTCCAGTATAGCTTGTATTCATGTATGCCAACTCCAATAAAGCAGTATCCATGTATGCCAACTCCAGTATAGTTAGTATCCATGTATGCCAACTCCAGGATAGCTAGTATCCATGTATGCCAACTCCAGTATAGCAGTATCCATGTATGCCAACTCCAGTATAGCTAATATTCATGTATGCCAACTCCAATAAAGCAGTATCCATATATGCCAACTCCAGTATAGCAGTACCCATGTATGCCAACTCCAGTATAGCTAGTATTCATGTATGCCAACTCCAGTATAGCAGTATCCATGTATGCCAACTCCAGTATAGCTAGTATTCATGTATGCCAACTCCAATAAAGCAGTATCCATGTATGCCAACTCCAGTATAGCAGTATCCATGTATGCCAACTCCAGTATAGCTAGTATTCATGTATGCCAACTCCAATAAAGCAGTATCCATGTATGCCAACTCCAGTATAGCAGTATCCATGTATGCCAACTCCAGTATAGCAGTATCCATGTATGCCAACTCCAGTATAGCAGTATCCATGTATGCCAACTCCAGTATAGCAGTATCCATGTATGCCAACTCCAGTATAGTTAGTATCCATGTATGCCAACTCCAATATAGCAGTATCCATGTATGTCAACTCCAGTGTAGCAGTATCCATGTATGCCAACTCCAGTATAGAAGTATCCATGTATGCCAACTCCAGTATAGCTAGTATT
>NC_056749.1:38388254-38390754 GCF_019279795.1 Protopterus annectens
AAAGACAAAACTTGGTTTATCACCCACTAATGCCCTTGTTTTATCGTCAACTGTCAAAATATTCCAGTTGTCATTAATCACTCTCTTGAAACTACTAATGTTTGATCCATATGGAACAATAATGCCCATGTTATTATAAGATCTATTGTGTTTAACCTCTCCATACCCTACACTGTTACTTGAAAAATAAGGTCTGGCCCTAGTGTTACACTCTGCTAAAACTTCCAATATTTTGGAGTCTATTAAATATTCATCATATCCCCTTGCCAAAAAATAATGTTTAAGATTAATTAACTCATCATTTAACATAGAATCATTGCTACAAAGTCTACATACTCTGAAAGCCTGTCCTTTAACAATATTTGCGAACGTCGATGGCTTGTGCATACTATTAACATGCAAGAAGGATGCTCTATAGCAGTCCTTCCTGTTAACTGTAGTGTGGTTAACTAGTACTAGTACTAGTACTACTAGTAGCATCCATTCACTTTGATAATCATCACAGCTAAAAACTTGATTCTATCTGCAGACTGTTCTATAGAAAATGTCAAAAATGAACTACTAATATTAATCTGTTCATAAAATCTTGTTAATGATGCCTCGTTGCCATGCCATACGAAAAGCAAGTCATCTACGAATCGTCTGTAGCATAGGACTTGCTTACACTTAACAACATATTCTTGTTCCCATGCTACCATGACTAAATTAGGGTAGGCATTTGCGCAACCGGTACCCATCACAATGCCACTCTTTTGTACATAATAATCATCTCCAAACAAGAAGACATTGTTTTCCAACACCAACTCGAGCAATAGACAGACAAAATCTACCCTATAGGCATTCATCCATTCACATTTTAGCAACAAGTCTCTGACCATCATTATGCCAATGTCATTCGCAATGCACGTAAATAATGATTCGACGTCCATGGAAGTGAGAATATACTCCTCTGTCATGTCCAAACCATTAAAAAATCATACAAACCAGATAGAAAGTGTCTCGTATCAATTAATACATAGTCATATTGCTTCAGAACTCGCTTAGGTTCTGAGTCCGAAAAGATGGGAATGGGTTGAGTAGACCACCCGGCGCCAGACACAATGGGTCTGAACGGTGGGTGGTAGGCATCTTTATGGATTTTGGGTAGACCATATAACTTCGGTATCAATGGATGTTCAACCTTAAAAAATTCCAGCAAATCACCAGCCATTAAATCAAGGGACTTACAATCAAAGTATTGTTAATGTTTTCCACGATTCCATTGATACCGAACTTATATGGTCTACCCAAAATCCATAAAGATGCCCACCACCCACCATGACATTGGCATAATGATGGTTTCAATAGAAAGAAATATTTCAATGAAGAATACAAATTAGTTCAGTGAAATAAACCTTTAGACCAAAGTACTGACAAGGATGAGACATGCTAACAGAATGCACAGAACATTTGGTACAAAAACAGCAAACTGGTGACAGGCACCTGCAGTAATATCTTATTTAGCTGGAACTACAGTTAGAGACATGTAAAACGTGTTGGAAATTTACAGGCTTTTAGCATTAAGAGAAATTACTCGCAAGACAGAAGTCAGTTCAGATACTCAGAAAATTGAGATAGAAGTTTGCTAAAATGTTCAGCAGTTCAGATATTCATATGTCAGTTCAGAAGTCCAGAAACTACAGAAAACAGTGCAGTTTGCTGGCCCATTAAATTTACAATTCTGCCACTACAGAGGAAAATAATTAATTCTTCAGAGCTACAATTTGGTTTGCAGTCTTTAGCTACCCTTAAGTTCAGTTCATCAGCACTGTTATTTGAGACAGTTATGTCTTGTTTGGATCTTGTTGGGTTACTGTATCTATCCCCGCTGTATGCTGTTGCCACACAATAACCCACCTTTATCAGACTTTTAATGAGTAAATACTGGAAGGTACAAGGATATTTGCTGCAGCTCCTGGTAGCAAAGCTAAAGACATCTGGTTCTTATCTAACACTTAAAAAGATTCACCAAAGTGCCTGAATAGAGCATGTGGTTTATTTGGGTAATCCACACCCTGTGTTATATTTCCTTAGGTTTACCAAGACAATAACCCCTTTCTAATCATCACTATACAAATTCCTCACAAGTTTCGATAGACTCATTCCAATAAGATGCACTTTTGTGTTTACACATTTTACCCACAAGAGAGACCTAGAATTAAATGAAGATGATGCAGACGTCCAGTTCGAGACACAGACTTTCTGAGCTACAAAGTAGAATTTTAGATAAACATCATAGTGGTGACTGGGAACATTTTATACCCAGAAGAGTTAGTGCTACTCGTTTTTACCCTGTTATGGGTAAAAAAATATGAATTACCCCAGACCCTGCCTTATAGTGTACTGCTATTAATACTGCATTATTTAAAAAAAGAACTATGTTATATTTTTAAAGAAGGTCATTATATCTTGCATAATCCTAGGGGTTTCTGTCTCTCTGCACCAATGCAAGTAAGTGGAA
>NC_056749.1:38400754-38445754 GCF_019279795.1 Protopterus annectens
GAACCTATTTTCCGGCAGCAATATTAATTGAACGTTTGCTTGCAGCTAGCCTGTATTATTTGACGTTCTTGCCGGTTTTGTTATAAACTTCATGAATATATTCAGTGTGCGTGTGTGCGTACGTGCGTGCGTGCGTGTGTACGATCCTTTTCTGTGCCCTTTCTGTGGTTTTCTAACCGTGGGGTCTGCAAGTGACGGGCTTTTTGCAAATGAAATAACGTCTATGTGTTTGGAAACGTCGTTACTATTTTCCTGTTTGTTGACTAGATAAGCCCGGTGGGCACAACTGTTCACTTTGAGGGGCAGCCTATGAGCAGTAAGTGACTTCTTCAGTCAGTATGCAAGTGAAAGGGAATCACCCCACTCCCTGCATTTCGCAGGAAGTCCATATTTTTCTCATAGATTCACTCTTTTGATTGTAAAGCCTGCCAAACCGTTAAGGACTTCTGTCATTAAACAATGGCAGATTTTTTTTCCAGAAAATCCATGCTATGCAAGTCGTGTTAGCACGTTTTCTAACATTATAAGATCAGTTTTTAGTTTTAAAGTCTCTCTCTGCTTTTTGTGCCCATTATTTGGAGCTTTGTCCCCATCGTTGTGGTAAGAGGTTGAGAGATGTGCCCCCTGAGCAGATGTATCCGAGAAGTCCACAGTCCTTCTCCGGAGAGTGCAATTGCCTAGTGTGTTTCTGAGAAAGCCACTTAACCAGACAACCTCTAAAGAAATTGGGCCAGCCTTCTTAATGGTTTCCTTGATGGCAAGACTAACCTGGCGTTTACCCTGTGCACAAGGATGTAGGTAACCATACTCACTACTGAAATGTGTCCAGCTTTTCTGAGCAGCTTGTGCTAATGCCAACACTAAAAAAGCACGAACGAGTAAATGAATATACACAGTATAGCAGTTCACAAGCAATTCCTGTGCCAAAGGAATACATCTCAATAACTAGCTTTGTATGGCAGTTAATTGTAAAAGATGAAAAGATAGTACATCTTTCCATGTATCTTGGGGTAGCATTTTGAGGGCTGAGTACATTTCTACACTGACAAGTGGGTACTGGAAGCAGCAACAATAGGTCTGACTACAAAATGTAAATCTGTGGCTACACCCCTGCCTGTGCACACACCTTTCTGTGGTATTCATGATATGTCCTGCTCCTTCTCAAGGAATTTCTAAAGTGCCTTTATCCAACATTCTTCCTTTTGCCCCATCTGCTCCTTCCTGAATGAGCTGCTGAAAGGGAGCCTGAATGGGGAAACGTGAAATGAACCTAAGTGCTACCCACTTGTACTGACAAGAGATTACCAACCCTAACCCTAAGGTTGGGGTTACAAACAAAACGTCATTGCTGCAGTGCACAGGTGCAACTCGTCACATTAGTGCAGGAGGTGCACCAGGATAACCCCTAGGCTTCTTCCATACCTCTCAAGTCTACCTCATTTTGAGGAACGTTCCTCATTTGGGGTCTTAAAATTC
Source organism: Protopterus annectens (assembly GCF_019279795.1). Lineage (NCBI taxonomy): Eukaryota > Metazoa > Chordata > Ceratodontiformes > Protopteridae > Protopterus > Protopterus annectens. Next base: position 38,402,231 of record NC_056749.1, read on the forward strand.
ATGTTCTTCGAAGTTCTACATTGAAAGAGTCTGACACTTTCAGCGGTGTGCATTTTTGCAACTGATATTCATGGTAAATAGAACTAAATCATATTAAGTCATTAAAAACCCTTTTCTATAAGTAAAAAATGCCACATTTTAACCATGTTATGAGTTTCCTAGTTGAAGTTGTTAGTACGCTATTAGTGTTCCACATTTTGCCCATTTGTTCCTCATTTTGGAGATGGAAAGTTGAGTATTACGGCTTCTTCTCAGTCTATGAAGTCGCTCCTTACCTGCATATCCAAGGATAGCTGCCAGGATAAGCAGAAGAACTCCCAGGGATGTTGGAGGGAGCAGAGCTGTCGCGTCATTGGAGCTGTAGGAGTTGACGGTCAGTAAAAGGGACCCTGCAAGAAATAACCGTTGGATATAATAATGACTTCTTTATCAAGCTGGGGGGGAGGGGGCATGAATATGAAAGCAGTGGTTAACAGTAGATCAAATGCAATAAAAAGAAAACAAAGTTTGAAGCAAAACTGTAGCTAGCCATGCGCCATATAAGTCACTCTGGAATTACATTTTGTCTAACTTAAGTGTCCTCAGTGGCCAAGCTTTAAGCATAAATGCAATAAAAGGTGCAGGTGAGTGCAAGCAAAGAAGATAAGCACGCCCACATGGGAGCGGGCTGCTTATGCTACCAACTCCCTAGGAGATGTTAGAATTTTAGTTCATGTATTTATTAATCAATATTTATTATCAATAAATGTATCAATCAATCAATATAGTATCAATATTTATTTTATATGGCACAAGCCAATGACCAGTTATTTTGGAAGGCACAATAGCTTTGGGATTTGGTGTACAGAAGCGAACTCTGTGACTACAGCCTTGGGCTAAAATACTCCTTCGGTTTACCACCGAGAATCACAAACACTCGAAATTCTTGTGTAAAACTGTTAGTACCTACCGGCTGATATAGCCAAGACGCCCACAGAATGGTGTAAGGAGTCGCCATTGCCTGGCATAGTGGTCACTACGCACCAGAAGCGAACGATCTGCGCCAAAAGCAGCAGTCTGCGCACAGGTGGCTCCTTCGGCGAGGCTTATTTCCTAAGATTACACTGGGGCCTCTCCAAATGCAGCGGATCAGTAATGCCTGCGGTACCAATGCGTTTACAAGATTTCTTAAAACAATATTTTGAAGTTACGGTCAGGGAAACTGGCCACGGTTTAGTGCCTCAAGAGTATTTCCCCCACGGTGGCCTCGGAGATGCGCATTGCAGCCTGCGCTGCTGCTCTTACATATACCGGGGGGGGGGGGGCTGACGTCAAACCAGCCTTCTTGGGAAACCCCCACCTTCAGCAGGTCCTAAAATTAGCAAGAAAAGCACCTGCTTCCTTATTACCGCTCCGCAAGGCTCACCCACATTCCGATGTTGCTGGGAACAATTCCTAATACAAACGGGAGTGGCAGCGCATTTTAAAGAAAAGTCTGTATTAGTTAACACTTAAATATAAATATTAGTTAACACTTAAATATAAATAAAAATGCAAAGTGTTGCGTTACCAAAGTCAGCCTTGGGCTACACCCATGTAACGCTGGCAGCTGACCCAGAACCACCACTTGAAATGAGTCCAAAGAGGTTGTACAGAAGAACTGCATTCATGTGGGTACAAGTCCATTCAACGGATTTTGAAAGCATGTGGGCTTGACATTGATGGCCACGTCAAGATTTGCTTTGCTTTTATTCCTGCATGCGTAGGTAGTTTTCTAATCTATCACAGTATCTTTAAATAATTCTGTACGCAGTTACGAGGTCCAGCTGTGCTAGAGTATAAAAATGTATTTAGTATGTTTTATTCGAAGAAGCCCTGATTCAAGAAGGACAAACGCGCTCAGTTAAAGCTGTTATTACTTCATGTGGTGGTCCTGTGTCACTGCCAGCGTTACATTTGTGGACTTAAATGTAATCTGGCATCTTTTAACCATGCTGGGAGCTTTCTTGTTGGAGTTAGTAAGGCGTTTTAATTGTTCCACATTTTTGAGACAGGACTGAGAGGACTGTGAGCTAATGTCTCACGCTGTTATCCCTCCCAAAGTACCTGCCTTTGATTTGGGACACGAAATCTCCAGTGAACATGCACCGCTGCCTGTCCTGCACATAGGGTTGCCACCTTTTCAAATGCCCAAAGTGGGACATTTTTGGTACAAATGTCAGATTTTGCAGGACGAAACATACCCATGGCCAATACAAAGGAGAGAACTTCATTGTTTTGTCTAAATAAAAGCTTATTCTTGTTGCATTTTAGTTGCTTATTCTGTTTTTTTTTTATAACATTTAGATGTTGCAGATACAGAATAACTGTTTTGTGCAAATATTACATATAATATAGGAAATATTGTTGTCCTAAAATCTCAGGACATTTGCTATTTTTTCAATGTTTTTGCAGGACACAACTGCCCAAAGAGGGACTGTCCCTCGCAAAGTGGGACAGGTGGTAACCCTACCTGTACACAGCTGCTTTTACTTGTCTCTCCTGGCTGGACGGACAGTAAAATAACAGCAACTTTAGTGTGTGTGCGTGTGTGCGTTCGTGCGTGTGTGTGTGTGTGTGTGTGTGTGTGTGTGGGGGGGGGGCACTATTCACAAACATTCCTCACGATAATTACAATGTTTCGCTAAAAAGTGCCTGAAACCTTGAATTGAGGAGGAAAAAGGAGCGTACAAAAACTTCCTGAATTTATTTTAATCACCCTGTGAAAACTGAAAAAGATTATGACATTCTGTCTACCAAATTAGTAGAAGAAGAAATATTAGACGAATTGTAAAATGCTAAACAAATAAGTAAATTGGGTGAAATTGAAGTGTATTAACCCACCAGATGCGCAGCAGCAAGCCCACCCAACCCCCACCTGCAGGCATTTTGACTGCACCGCCACCGTTTGATTGAAAGATGCCCCCATAACACGTATAGATCCATAATAGAAAACATCATATCATATTGAAATCCACTAAAACACAAGTAATTGCACAAAAATACATTATAAAGAAAACATTGCATGCATAACATAAAAACGCAGATGCGATTGCTGTGAAATCAATTTTTTTTTATTTCGCAAATCGGTGCAAAAATACAAAGGCAACTGCTGTTTGTACAGTTACATTTATAAACAGAAAACACTTATACACGTAGCATGTGCTTATTTAGGCTAAAACAGACACTCACAACCTCTACCACCACCTCAGGAAGCATAAGTGACTCATAATTAAGTATACAGTCAAGGCAGTTCATTTCCTTGTCAGAGCCTTCATCCAGATCCACTGCTTCAGCTTCCTGCTACTCTTTGATATGACACAAAAAGTTCAGAAGCAAAGTGTCAAAGTCATGTCCGTACGTCAATCTCCACATGCACTCTTCTAGAACTGGGCACCATGTGTGCCCTTGTTCCAGATAACAGCAGACCTTCTCGGAAACAAACAGAACTACAGGGACAGTAGGGCCACTTTGTATAGACAAAATGAAGATCATAGAACAATTTGCTGCCTGCATGTTAAGGATGTGTCAAACGCTAACATATTCAGATATTAACAGTGCATTTTGATGTGATAATGACTTGGTGCAACAATGGGGTAGGTTCATAATGATGCAACACCTTCAACACCATGTTAATGTTATATTATTTGAATGGAAAGGCCATTAGCATTGCGTGTCAGTCATGGCACATTGCCGTGTTAATCCCCGCCCTCCCACATGTCAATCACAATGGGCATGCCCATTCCTGCGCAAACTCCGTGGTGGGTAAATACACTTCAATTTTGCTGTAAATTGCACTGGTTGCAAATCAGCCTGTAATAAAACATACACTTTTCTGCACTGCGGGATCATAGATAAACTTACAGAATTATGCATAAACCCCTACATTGTCAGATAGCAAACTGGCTCACTGGTAGAACACCTCTCTGGATAGGTGAAGCCACTTTCGATACAAAACCTGTTATAAGCTGTCTCCCACAGGGCTCAGTGTTGGGACCCCTCCTGTTTGGTATAAACTTCCCTGAAGTGAGGGCCAATGTTGGGGCCCTCTGGCTCACCAAGTTCACCAACAAATGTAAACTGGGAGCAATCACTGACTCCCCAAATGATGTTGACACCTTACAAACAGACCTAAAAATGACAAACGACTGGTGACTAAATGCTAAAAAAATGCACAATCATACGCTTTGGTAAATCAGATATCCCTGCAAATTCTAATATTGATAGTACACCCCTAAAAGTACACCCAGTGATGAGGGAACTAAGAGCACAGATGGATAGTAGCCTAAACTTTGACCACAATGTAGCTACAGTAATGACAAAATCCTTCTGTGTGGCTCAACATATAAGTAAAGGCATAGGTTCACAGGTAGGTACTAGGCTATCGGCCCAAGGGCCTACGTAAGCCTAGCCAACAAGGTTCCCTGGCTTACACCTCCCAAGAAAGTTATTTTCCTGTGCCACTGTCGAGCAGAGCCACAGATGTGATCCCTGGGGTGTATTTCCTATTTCCCATCCACTCATCAAGATTTTTCTTCAAGAGTGCTAATGAAGAACTTTGCTTGACATAGATGGACATGGCGTGGCATCAAGATCAGAGGAACTCATAGTGCCATTGTACTTACCCTCATCAGGCCCATAACTGAGTACAATGCACCCTTCTGCATGTATCAAACCAGGCACTTACACCAACTGGAGTGGCACCACAGGTTTCTCCCTAAAAAAATATGAAGTATAAGACACATGTCTTATGTGGGCAAACTAAAGGCCCTATCCATTTACTCCATCTCATATCATTTATTGAGAGGTCTGACCTGCAAAGCATTTTCTGAACGAGCCCTGATGAAAATGCTACATATTCGGAAGAAAAATTATACAAGGGTTGTGCGTTCTGTGGACCTGAACCTTATTTGTGACTCTAACAGAACTTGCTGGAGAGACAGATTCCTTGTCTATGGAATAAATTTCCCATCTTCATAAAACAAAGCCTGTCCCTCAGTCTCATCAAAAAGAATTTGGATAAATGGATGGGAAACTGTAAAGTCACTCTGGGGTACTACACAGGTCAATTATGGACAGAGACAGTCTGTAAAATAACTCAGGGCTCCAAGACCCACTACCCTAATACTATCCCATCCCATATCTGGGGAATTAAAATATAATACTATCATACCCTGGGTGTTATTGGCTAGGCTTGTAAAGACGCTTGTGCCATTAGCCTAGTAATCACCTATGAAGAAACACTTGACTTTTGCATTTGAAATGCAGTAAGGGTAAATGCTAATGATTATCCCTTCTAGACAAGTTGATGGTTCTGTTATACCAGTTCAATGCCCTGCAGTACCATGTGCAGTGGTAGACACATGCACACACATGCATATGCACGCACCCACCCTACTTATTGATAAGTGATAACTCTGTTTCTGCCAGTTACAACTCAATTTGCCAACAGCAGCTGCCAATTCCCTTCAGCTCGTGGTGTATCTCATTTGACCACTGTCCCTGCGAACAGGTTCTCTCTCATTCCCCCACTTGCTGAATCCTTGGCCATTGGCTACATCTGCAGTGGAGAAACCAGCCACAAGGACTCAAGGGCTTTGGAAAAAAGATAGGTTACTTGACCACTGTCCCTGCGAACGGGTTCTCTTTCAGTCCCCCACTTGCTAAATCCTTGGCCATTGGCCACATCTGCAGTGGAGAAACCAGCCACAAGGACTCAAGGGCTTTGGAAAGAAGATAGGTTACTTGACCACTGTCCCTGTGAATGGGTTCTCTCTCAGTCCCCCACTTGCTGAATCCTTGGCCACTGGCTACATCTGCAGTGGAGAAACCAGCCACAAGGACTCAAGGGCTTTGGAAAGAAGATAGATTACTTGACCACTGTCCCTGCGAATGGGTTCTCTCTCAGTCCCCCACTTGCTGAATCCTTGGCCATTGGCCGTATCTGCAGTGGAGGAACCAGACACAAGGACTCAAGGGCTTTGGAAAGAAAATAGGTTACTGTAGGTATCTAGCTATGTTTCCATCTTAGCCTGCTACTGTAGAAAGTACCTGGTCTAAAGCAGAAATAACTGGCTCTACCCACGGCTAGGGATGGCAGCTGCACCCCCATCCCCATCTGCTGTAAATACATTCCCCAGTTAACTTTTTCTTTTTAGTTATCAGTAAACCAAGAGAAAGTTCTAGGCGAAAAAAGGTAACCCAGTAGATACACTGGAACTGCCCACTTGTAAAATAGAGGCAAAAAGGTACGTAAACTGCCACTTTTCTGTCTGCTTCAAACTAGGTATCTACCCAGAAAGGACACAGCTGAAATCAGGTCTATAGATTGTTTTTCCTACTAGATTCTAATAACTCCTAACAATTTGGCTATTTAGACACTTACCCTGCAATCTTTAGCATGGGGGGTTCTAGCCCGCTCTGTTTGCTACGGTCTCTTTGCTCCCCTCCCTGCCCCCTATTCCCACCTGCCCCAGTACCTCTACATTTATTCTTAGCCTTAACCTCACCCCTAATTGCCAGCAATTATGCTACACCACTACTCACCCCCTCCCCCTACATCCAATACAATCATGCTACTGCCTAATATAATAACAATCCTAACCTGTGTAGTTCTAGCTCACATTACATCCTACCAAGGTTCCACAGTCACATGTCCCAACAACTTCCACTGTACTCTCTCAACACCCTCTCTCAAACATTTACACTATAATTACACAACCCCTGCCACCAAAACCATCCTCCCAATACACACACTCCATTACCAAACACCTAACACACTCAAAAATAAAATATCCCTAAGATACCGTAAGCAATTTACTATGTATATAAAACATATCCTAAACCCCCTTTATAAACTAGCCCTCACTGGAGACATCCATCCAAACCCTGGTCCTCCCAAATCCAACCCAACCACGAACCCTAGTCCAAGCAATCCCCCCACAACTCAACTCCTAGCCAACAAGAAAACAACAGACCTACGTATAATGTCCCTAAACATCAGAAGCATATGCAATAAAATCCAAGAACTACACACCAGCATAAGCATATATTCCCCAGATATTCTCTTCCTAACTGAAACCTGGCTCAAACCTCACATCAAAAGTGAGGAAATACTTCCACCTGAATACAACATCCTTTGCACAGACAGATTGTCCAAAAAAGGAGGTGGTGTAGCATTGATATTTAAACACCACCTCAATATTCAACTCCTGAACTCATCTGCCCCTCACCACAACAATGAAGAAATCCTTTATGCCAATCTCAAACTAAACCCAAACAAAACAATCATTATCATAGGATACTATTTCCCACCAGGGCAAAATATCACACCCCTAGAAAATCTCCTGAGCTGGGCTACTCTATCTCTACTCCAGGAAGCCATCATTCTCTGTAACTTTAACATCAACTGGCTATCCTGTAATAACAGCCTCCCAACCATTCACCTTAATCTCCATGGGTTCACTCAACTCATTCAATCCCCTGCCCGAAGCAACAAAAACCCTAACAATCATACCTTACTTGACTGGATCCTAGTCAACAAAGCTCCTCACTCTTACCTAGCAGGCTGCTTACCTGACAGCCTTGGTGACCACTCCCCCACTTTCCTAATTCGGCACCACACAAACAGTCTGAAGCCCATTATCCACAGGCAGATATGGAACAAGTCCAACTTCAACCCCAACTCCTTCATCTCCTCCCTGCAAAAAATTAACTGGTCACCACTAAAATACCTCACCCTAGATGAGGCTGTCCACTTCTTCAACAGTACCTTCCTCTCCATCCTAAACACCCATGCTCCTGTAAGAAATGCCAATGTCAGATCCAGGTGTGCTCCATGGTTACAAAAGACCACCAAAACCCTAATGAAATCCAGAGATAAGGCCTGGGAGCACTGGCAACTAACAAAAAATAAATCAGATAGGCAATCTTTCCTTGAACTGCACAATAAAGCCAAAAAGCATATAAAATTAGACAAATCCCTATACTATAAATCTACCCTAAACTCTACCAACCACAACCCTAAGCAATTCGGGTCCACTATTAACAATATCCTCCACCCAGGGAAGGTTGATACCCCCCAGCCATCCATTCCCCCCTCCTCCAGCAGTATTGCTGAATCCTTCAACAAACACTTCACTGAAACTATAACATCTCTAAACAAACAACACTTCCCTACAACAGCCCCCCCAACTCCTAACCCTAACCCCCCACTCCTCTTTTCTTTTCACCTCAGTGCCTACCTCCAACATAAAAAGACTATTGTCAAAACTTAAACCCACCAAACTCGCAGCTGACAACCTTTCCACCGAATACTTGAAAATTGCATCTGATACACCAGCCTACCCAATTTTAATTCTAATCAACTGTTCCATAACAGAAGGCTATGTCCCCTCGATATGGAAAATATCCCACATCATTCCCCTCCACAAAGGCACCCCCTCCACTGACCTCTCCAATTACCTCCCCATTGCTATCCTGTCCCCTCTCTCCAAGATACTTGAAAAATGTATCAACACCCAGGTCTCCAACTATCTCCTAGCTAATAATCTCCTCTCCAAAACCCAGCATGGTTTCAGGCCATATCACAGCACTACCTCTGCTCTGCTCTCCTTCACCAACACTATACTTCATCACAAAAACAATAGTCTCTTCTCTACTGCCGTATTTCTAGATCTCTCAAAGGCCTTTGACATGGTATCTCATGAGCTACTACTCTCTGCTCTCCCTAACCTCTCCTTCTCACAACCAGCCTGCAACTAGTTCCGCAGCTATCTACATGAATGCCAGCAATCAGTAATCTAGGACAATAACACATCACCTCGCCTTCCAGTTACTCTCAGAGTTCCCCAAGGGTCTATCCTTGGCCCTCTGCTATTCTCACTTTTCACTAACAACCTACATACTGCCACCACACAAGCATCTCTTATACAGTACGCAGATGACTCTACTCTCATCTGCTCTGCCCACACTCTACCAGAACTACAACAAATCACACAGAAATCATTCTCTTCTGTAGAAAGCTGGCTATCCAATGCTCAGCTCCTACTCAACCCAAGTAAGACAAAACTTCTCCTGTTCCAACCTTCCAAAGCCACCCAAAACACCCCTCACTTCAACATTCTTGACAAAGACAATACCATCATCTCTTCATCAGAACACACAAAATTACTTGGTGTAGAAATAGACAACAAACTTAGATTTGACAGCCACATATCTCTCACAATAAAAAATGTTCACACAAAACTTGGTAGCATTATATCAAAGCCGCCACTTCCTAACCAAGGCGGCTAGAATCTCCATAGCCAATTCCCAGCTAATCTCCACCCTACTCTATGCATCCCCCATACTTACCAACCTTAGACAGACAGACCTACACAAGCTGGATGCTTATTACAACAAAATTGCTAAATTTGCCACTGGAACCTCCTACCACAGCCATCACCGTATCTCCCTTAAAGAACTAAACTGGCTAGAACTCCTACAACTCCTTCACATTAATCAACTCACCCTCGCTCATAAACTTATTAACCACCTCCTTAATATCCCTTCCCCTCAAACCCTTCTCCAACCCTATCACCCCACTAGACCCCTTAGATCAAGGAACAAAAATCAAATCACTGTTATCAAACCCAAAACCTCAGCAGGAGAAGCCATATTTTCATGTATCATATCTAAACTTTGGAACAATCTTCCACCCTCTATAACTACTCTACCTTCCAGCAGCCTTTTCAAGATTGCGCTCAAATTCCACTTAAATTTGCACTGGCTTTGTCCTTGTTCTAATCCAGACTAACACCCCCACCCTTACCCCCCCCCACCTAGACCAGGGACGTCGGGAGGCATACGCACTGTACTGAATTCAGTACAACTTATTTAGAAGGGGGGTAGCTTTTGAAATGTTCACTTTTTTGTTTTTTTGCGCTTTACTGCACGATGACGTCAGCGCATCAGGGCAGCCAGTCGGAATGGAGCTCACCACGCACCGCACATGTATTTCCGGCCGCCAGTTCAAATGCATTTCGAGCGGGAGGATGTACACATTATGTTGGACTTCGGGAGGATGTACACGTTATGTTGGACTTCAAGGACGTTCTGGGTCGGGTTGGTGAGGATGTACACATTATGTTGGTCGAGCGGGAGGATGTTGGTCTCACTTCAAGGACGTTCTGGTGAGTAATAGTTTGTGTGTGTGTGTGTGTGTGTGTGTGTGTGTGTGTGTGTGTGTGTGTGTGTGTGTGTGTGTGAAGCTATCTTCTGAGGTGGTTCAAAGGGATTCAAACATTTTTTGTGTATGTAATCAATAGCTTTTGCGTTATCAGTACACTGGCCACATTCTTTACATTATGCACATTTATTACCTTTCAGACTTCGTACTCTTGAATGAGGTATTTTACACAGAATATTGAAATTTTGAGAAGGATTTCAAGAGCTAGTATGATACTGTCTCATAAATAAAATTACAGTTCTCAAAGTTTAAATATGGTAGAAGAAAATTTTCTGTAATGACAGAGGAAAATCGATATACATACATACATATTTCAGGCTCAGGCAATAACGTCCTTCAAGACTGCCAATGCAGCAAAACAGTTATTCCCATAATAAGTGCCCGGATAGTTCTTAAACATATCTAAATTAGTGATTGCTTTAATGTGATTTGGTAGTCTATTCCATGAATCAGATAATCTCTCTCTCTCTCAGTGAACCATTTTGTACACCTCTCATTTCTATATTATTTTCTACACAGGTTGTCTGATGACCCTCTAATACTTTTTGATATCCCCAATCATTCCCAGAGGTAATTTTCGCTAAATGCCCTAAATACCAGAATAAGGTATCCTCTTAAATATCTATATAAGACATTGCAAAAGTTTAAGTGTTTTCGCCTTTTATAATAACTTAAATGGTGTGTGTGTGTGAATGCCCCAGGTGGGATGGGATGTACTGGTAATTACTCATGGTGGTGTGGTAGGGAATACCTCAAGCTTGAACCCTGTACCTTGTAAGCGGGTGTTAAAGACCTGAATTCCCTACCCACCACCATTTGTAAAAAATTGCAGATTTTTGCCTCATATTTGATCTGATCTATTCTATTCCTCATATCTGTGGTGTTTAAATATTGCAATGCTTGAAATTTGATGGTGCAGTGGTAGCAACGTAGCATTGTTGGTTCTTGGCTGGGGTGCCTTCTTTGTGGGGGGGGTCTGTATCTTCTCCCTGTGTTTGTGTGGGTTTGCTTTTGTGTCCTCCCATGTTACAAAGACATGTCTGCATTATTTTTTCCTGGGCCTCTGCTGAGAATTGTTTTTTTTTTTGTTCCAAGTCAGACTGTCCTGATTAACAAATTGACAGGCATTTAAATTTCAGACTTCAGGTTTCTGAATGTTTACTTCCTTACATATTTGATGGTGCAGTGGCAGTATTGTTGCCTCACAGCTATAGGTTTTCTGGTTTGATTCTTGGCTGGGGTGCCTTCTGTGTTGAGTCTGCATCTTATCCCTGTGTTTGTGACATAGTAAAACAACTTTTTATTCTAGCAATAAATGTATAGTAACACAACCTTTTTATAGCATTTTTTTTAAGTTTATGACTATTTGAAATTTGTCCTTATTTTTGGGACTGTAATACCCTGTTATTGGCTTTGTCCAGGTTTTTTGTGATAAGGTTGACAGCTATGGCAAGAACTGAATTCACTGAATATGTTTGAGGGCTGTATTCCCTCATTACTGGGTTTGTCCAGGTGTTTTGTGCTAAGAGGTTGACAGCTATGGTGAGAACTGAATTCATTAAATGATAGCCATTTAAGTTTCAGTCTTCCTCTCTTTCACAAAGCAGGTGATTTGGCATAGTGGTATGTTGTTCTGACTATTTTGCACAGTGACCTTGGCAGTAAAATGTATGATGGTAACACAGCATTTTATTCTAGCAGCTTTCCAAGATTATACAAGCAATGTTTAATGTGTTCCTGTTTTTGCCCTTTGACCCACCCCAATAAATTTGGCTTTTTCCAGACTTCTTGTGCTGCGAAGTTGAGATGTAGTTGAGTATTGTGTAGATTTTACAAGGAGCTGAGAGCTGCAGGGGAAGAGAAGTTTAGTGCTGATTATGCTAAGTCGGCTCACATTGCTAGTAGCACAAAATGTTGTGTACTTGCTTTTAATGCAGAAGGTTGTTGGTTCTATTCCCATAAGGGGTGAATGCTGCTGTACTGAAAGTTAAGACACTAACTATGAGCCTGTTATCAGTTTGCCATCCATTTCCTATTGCAATATTACTAGCTTATTATTAATGTAATTTAGGCAATTTATTCCTCAGGGACATCAGACACTTTATTTTTCGGTGAAGTCATGAAATATAAAGGTGATTGCTAGCAACAACCTCTTCATTAGTTAGATTTATTTAACGTGGAATTATTTAGATGTCTTTTTTTACTACTTCAGAGATTGTGCATATTATTTACTGATAATGGTGGACTGTAGAAGTTTGACTAGACTTTTATGATGGAAATGTTGTGAATTGGGCAGTTTTGTTTCATTATTTACTGGAAAAATGTTCAAAGCAATAGGAAGGTGCATCAAAGAGCACATGTATGTTTCATATGCAAGGGGCCTATGATTTAAAAGCAGCCCAGAATTAATTTTTATCTGCCACGGGTAAAATGTATTTTTCTTTGAATGTGGGTTTTAATGTTTCAATGAATGAGTTTCAGGGGCAGAGAAGTTTTAATGCCAAGTTTGTTTAGCAGATGTCTTAGTGTTTGTGCTGTAAAATGCAAAATAAAACTTTCAAATGAAGTTCAAATCATCATAGAAGTAAATCAGTATGCACACTAGTGTTTATGGTAAATGGAGTGAAATAGCAAAGTAATGGATCATTGGAATGGCTGCAGGGGGAGGCTCCATTCGACCATGGTTTTGTGAGGGGGAAGGGCGGGAAACTTAGACAGCCCCAGCTGAACTGTACCTCCCAACTGTCCAGATTTTCAAAGAATGAATAGATTTTTTGCTTCTTATTTTTGGTTTGTTCCTCAGTTTGTGGTTTTCTGGCAAATGATTTAGGAATTAAGTCACTAAATGACACACTAGTTTCAGACTTTATAACCTTCAGAAAAATGCATGCTAAAATAAGACCTGTTCTATCAACTGTCCCAGTTTATACAAGAGCAATTTTAGTACTGTTTATATGTTCCTCAATATATTTGGCCTTGTCCAGATTTATTGCATTAACAGGTTGAGAGGTACATGCAAATAAATTGCTTTATAGAATTAGGCATAGCCAAACCTCAACTGTCCCTGATTTTGGCTCAAAATGTTGCTCTTCCCTAATGATCCCTCCACAAAATAGCAATTTTGGAAGAAAACATAGAGGGTTTACTTTACTTTTATAAATAACTGTAATGATCAGAGTTATACATTACTTTTATTTCAGAAATGCATGTAGATTCTCTAATTTTGTCAGCTGCTCTAAGTTAACTGTGCTCATATTAAAATGGTGTCCCTCCTTTGACAGGTTCCCAGCTGTATTGTCTGGCAATTTTATATTTTTGCATCACATTTTTGGTCCGTTTTTCATAAAATTGCAGTTTTCTGGCAAATTAGTGGCAAATTGTTAAAGACTGAAGTTAGAAAATAATGCAGACATTTCAGTTTCAGATTTCATACCTTTCAGAAAATTCGTACTGATGCAAGACCTATTAATATTCTATTATCTTTCTAAGTTTATAAGAGCAATATTTAAAAAAAATGTCCTTATTTTTGGGCCTTTGCCTCAGTTTTATTTATGAGTTTGTTGCTGTAAGAGGTTGAGAGGTGGTGTGTGTGTGTGTGTGTGTGTGTGTGTGTGTGTGTGTGTGTGTGTGTGTGTGTGTGTGTGTGTGTGTGTGGTAGGTAGCATACCTCTCAACTGTCCACATTTTGCAGAATGTCCAGATTTGTGATTTTCTAGAAAATCATTGAAGGTTGAAGTTGCTAAATAATGACAAACATTTGAGCTTCAGACTTCATGTCCTTTGGAAAAATTCATACTAGCACAAATCCTGTTATTCTAGCAACTTTCTAAGTTCACGAGAACATTATTTAATATCTGTCCCTGTTTATTTTAGGCTTTGTCCATATTTCTTGCACTAAGAGGTAGGTAGGGGTGTGTGTGTGAATGAAACATCCTAGTTAGTGGTAGCAGGTGGTTAGTAATTTACTCAAGCTCAAAACTTGTACCTTAGTTACAGAAAACAAAAACATAAAAGTCTCTACCCCAACTACCATGCTACATTTTTCAAAGAACTGACATTTCAGGTTAATTTTCAATTCAAGGAACCGAGTTTGAGTGAATTTATATTATATTACTGAAGAGGCATTACAGCGAATGCCTCTTCATCGACACTAAAAGAGCGAACCATGAATTACGAGAATGGCCGTAGCTTGGATGGGGAGGGGGGTAGCAGTTTGAGAGCTGTCAGTACGAATTTGAAAATCCTAGCTACACCCCTGACCTAGACTATTAACCCTACTATACTACCACCACTACTAACCACAGTCAAAAATAGCTAGTTGTCTTCACAGACTTTAACATCTTGTCTGACAACTTTGTTACTAATATTATAAATGACAAGAAACTATCTTAACATGCAACATTTACTGTATATACTGTTGATAATCAATATCATGTTATTGTATTAAAGCCAACAACCTGTAATGTTGTTTACTTTTACTGCAACTTTGTATCTCTATCATGTACATGATGTGGAGCTTTTCTCCCTGGGCAGCCGCTGAAAAAGGACCTGCTTCCAGTCAGAATTTCCCGGTAAACAAATGTAAATAAAATAAAATAAATAAGTTGTTTTGATCAGATTTTCATGCAAAGGAGCAGCATGTTTGCTTTTCTCATTTCCTTTATTTTACTGCATATCGGTCAAGAAGATTTTCAAAGCTGAACACACAGCTTAGGAGAGGAACGTGACATACCCCTCAACTTTACTAACATGCCTTGTACTGACCCTCAAAAATCTGAACTCTTCTGAGAACTCCGTACTTCTAACCAGCAGCTACTGGACATCTACCAACCAAAAAAATCTGTAGGTAGAATACTATATAAATATTCTGTCGCCCATGCCTGGAACAAAGTTCTTCTTGACATACGCTCCATTACCCACTCCACTCAGTTTAAAAATGAACTAAAAACTCATCTACTCAACTCCAAGACTTGCCCCTGTCATGATCCTACTTAGCCTCCTTTCACATGAATTTTACTTCATTCACTATCTGCAACTCCATGAAAACTACCATTTACTAATTTCAGTCAATCAAAGACTAAAAAAAACAAAAAATTGTTTGTACTTGTAAAATATGTGTGATTTTGCATCTAGACCGTTCCTGTGTGTGATTTTGCTCTATGTATGTTTTCAACTTTGTATACTGACCTTTTCATGTATAACAACTTATGTAAATCTCTTTCTGCCTCTTATATCCGTATTTAACTCAAACATTGTTACCATTGTATTGTACTGTTAAGTCTATTAATGCAGCTTTTCTCCTCGGATTTCCACTGAAAGTGGGCCACAAGCCCAGTTGGACTAACCTGGTTAATAAATGTCAATAAATAAATAAATAAATAAACAAACTTTCTGCGTCCCATAAGAGTAATGTGAGTAAATTTCTGCTTTAAATAATCAAAATATTTTTGTAAGGTTCACTTGAGGAAGTGAAGGCAGCCAAATAGTATTTCACATCTGCCTGATAGCAAAAGGAGTCAATAAAACTATCTATTCTGCAATATTTTGCCTCCTTTCCATCCTTATCTTACCCTTTGTGTCTTTCTAGCTGCCTCATGCCTTCTTGCATGTCTATGTTGGTTCCCTGTCAATGACCCATTCTAGTGGTCCATTCCATGGTGCACAACCCTCTCTGTCAAAAGGTGCTTTCAGAAATCTACAGAGTGTGGGTAGTCCTTACAATTTGCTGTGAGTGACCCCTTATTTCCTCTCATTCTTGTTTAGCATGTGACGGTTTCACATTTCCCTGACATGGAACTGTATACCACTGTCATACCTCCCACCTCTTCTGGCATCAAGTGAGAAGAACTTCATCTAGTGTAGCTTGTGCTCATCTTCATCCCCCATTACTTGGATGTTTCAGGTAATTTTCCTATTCTTCATTCCAAAGAGACCAGATATGATCCTCCATCCACACAAGGAATGGGCAGAACTTGCGTCCTACTTTGAAGTGGACTCCAGGGCTCCATAAAAAGCTCTAGCTACCCTAAAGAGGAATTCCAGATGCAGATCACAGCACTCCCATACCAAGGACTTATGTGCCATGGACCTCAAGGGAAAGCATATCCCCCCCTTTGTGTTTATCTAGAAGAAGGTAAACTACTTGTCTGATATTGTTAGATTCCAGAGAGACTTGGCACATGAAACATTTAAGACTACAGAGAGGAGGAGGAGGAGGATCTAACTACTGTGTCAAATGACAGCCTTATGATCCATAGCTAACATCTCTATGATGCTGCACAGCTAACATCTCTATGATGCTCCACAACTAAAATCTGCATGATGCTCCACAACTAAAATCTCCATGATGCTCCACAGCTAGCATCTCCATGATGCTCCACAACTAAAATCTCCATGATGCTCCACAGCTAACATCTCCATGATGCTCCACAACTAAAATCTCCATGATGTTCCACAGCTAATATCTCCATGATGCTCCACAACTAAAATCTCCATGATGCTCCACAGCTAACATCTCCATGATGCTCCACAGCTAACATCTCCATGATGCTCCACAGCCAACATCCCCATGATGCCCCACAGCCAACATCTCCATGATGCCCCACAGCTAACATCTCCATGATGCCCCACAGCTAACATCTCCATGATGCTCCACAGCTAACATCTCCATGATGCTCCACAGCTAACATCTCCATGATGCTCCACAGCCAACATCTCCATGATGCTCCACAGCCAACATCTCCATGTACCTTGTACATGATATGATGGATGGGCAGTGAAGGTGGCAGGCACTGGCATTACACTTAGGTGCCTTGCCTTGCTCCATAATACTGAAATCTCAGGAGATACCAAGGCTAAATGTCTTAACATCCTGTTTGGTGGTAACCTTTTCTTTGCTCAGGTAATAAAAGCTAAACTTCAGAAATAAGAACAGGAGGGAAATATTATCATTGCTGTTGAGGTTAAGTTTCAACTGCCTTAGCATACCTTTCTTCCAATGTAGCAGAGCCAGGGCCAGTTGTTTTTTATACTTTCATCGATAAGTACTAGGCTAGTTGCCATTTTAAGCCTAGCCAATTTCCCTTTTTGTTCTTGAAATAACCTATCCCATTTGGTGTTTGATTGACTTTACTCATCCCATGGTCAATAATTCTGTATTACCTCTAATAACAATAGCTGGAATCATACCATAGATAATTGGAGGGGACTCATGCATGATATGAAGCTTTTATGAGCTGCCTTTAGTAGTACAGGAGGCACTCCCTGGGTACATTTTCTGTTTCCCATCCATAGATCTAAGTTGCACTTGAAAAGGAACAGGGATAAACTTTGTTTTATGCAGATGATGAACTGTTCCACAGCAGCAGTATCCACTGCAAAATATACCTGTCCCTTTAAACTATTGTGTTGATGTTGCAGAAGAGGTTTCGATACCTAGACCTAGTATTTCTGATGTTATTTGACTTTCTGATGTGCAGTAAATCCATCAGTAATGAGTCAGAGGAAGTCTTGTATGCCAGGCACACATCACCTCTTAGCAGGCTGTAGGATACCAAGCATAGTGACAGGGCCTTGAGTCATTTGAGTTTACGGTGGTGTTTGCAGTGGTTGTGTAGGTGGCTATAGGAGTTTGGGAAATGTTCATAATGGTCATCAGCATTTTTAGAGGAAACCATCAGCAGAACAAGCGGGTACAATGGCCCTTCTCTGTTTAGTCCAATCCTTGAAGGCTTGCTGACTTACTAAATTCTGAGGGAAGTCAGGGCCATTTCTCTCTCCATTTATCCTTCTGGATAACCATCACACCAGACATGGGCAGACATGATTCAATCCTGAGGCTGTTCTAGTTACATCCTGTTCTACTCAGACCAGAATTTTGTCCCTTTTCCAATATCCAATCTCATCAAAACCTGTGCATAGAAAGATGGTCTTAAGCCTTTTATTGAAGAGAGTCATCCAGGAGGGTCCATCAGACTAGCAATGGTTAGACTTTTATTCCAAGTTCCTTTTCTTTCCTAAAAAGACTAAGAACCTCAGGCCAATACCAAATGTCTGTTTCCTAAAACTGGTACATTCCAAAAGTGATTCACTATACAATCTCGAAATACTGAAATGTCAAATTTCAGTATTTCAAGACTGAATAGTCGAAAAACCACATAGACGAAAAGCCACAATCATGAATACTACAATCTCGACCGTTCACACACACACATATACACCTACCTAACTAAACAAACATAACAACACACACAAACACACTTAACCTACCTATAAACCTACCTATAGGCAAGCCCCCCTGCACCCCCCACGTGGGGGGGGATGTGCCCCCCACTTATATATTCTAACTCTGAGGTCACACTACACACACAAACACACAACAAACACCACCGCACACACTCACACACACTAAAATCCCTACCCATTATCCTCAAACACACAACACTTACCTGAAACCCCAGGTAAATCCACAAACCGCACCACACATCACATAGTATAGTTTCGGTTAACTGCACTTTCCACTATTTGGTCTCGACATACTGAATTTCAACATTTCAGTATATCAAAATTGTCTAGTGTATCCTCCAAAAGAGCCCCTTCACATGGCCCCCCTGTGCACTTCATTCTTGCTTGTCTGCACAAAGGAGACTGGATGAGCTCTTTGGATGTAAACAATACCAAAGAAGTCTTGGGGAGGGGGTTTTCCAAAGAAGTCTTGGGGAGGGGGTTGTCCTGCACTTTCACAGGGAGTAAATTATTACCAATATGGACACTCTGTCTCATCAACCCTTCATTCACCCATCTGATGGTGGCTTCATGACAGCAGTTATTCTCTGGGTAGACCCTTTCTGGTCCCACCCCAGGGTCCTCACCCAAATGCATGACAGCTGTAGCAACTCCGAGGCTGTAAAGAACCAGAATTTTTGCAGCAACTGAGATCCATTCATTAGCCAGAATCTACCTTCTGTATGTATTTCAGTCTTTGGGGATAATGTGAAATATTGCAAAGTCAAAATTGTTGCCAAACATAGTACATAGCATTCATCAGATTCGTTATGGATACTATGTCTTGTCAATCCTTCATTTATCCAAGCAGAGCCTTTTCTCTACAATAGTCAGTACCCGAGATTCTTCACTAAAACATGATTCTGGAGTGTGTCTCACAGCAGTTTATGTTATACTCATTGCTTTACTTTTTACTTGAGGGTTTTGCAGTGGACTTTGAGACTTTAGAGGAATCAGCTTCTAGACCATCTGAAATTCTAGTTATAACTTCATAGAATTACAAGAACCCAATCTGATGATGGCTTCATGACAGCAGTTATTCTCTGGGCAGACTCATTTTATCATCTACCACAGCAGCAACAGTTACTAGGGATGCTTCTGTGCTAGGGCATAGGACATTTTCAAGAGCGGATGGTCCATCGAACCCAGTCACATATGAAGGCCTCACTGCATATTAACATTCTGGAAAAGAGGTCAGTTCTCCTCACTTGCAGGTGTTCTGAGGTTTTCCTCCTATCGTGCTATTTTCATCCACACTGACAGCATGGCAGCTGTGTGGTACATCAACAAGCTAGGAGGCAGTCATTATTATCCCCTCCGTTGAGAAGAGAATTCAAGAAAAGGCCTTTGCAAACATATGATTTCTAATTATCAGTCATATCTCAAGGCAAGCCAGTTCTGAGGCAGGCTCACACAGTGTTTGCTGATCTCTTGTGAGTGGTTCCTAAGCCCATCTATAGCCAGAAGAAAACACGCACGGTGACCTCGCTGCCTGTCTGACTAACTACAAATACAGCAACTTCTTTTGCTGTATCCTGCACTGGGAGGCAGTCAGAGAGATGAATTCCACCAGCAGTGGCCTCTGGGTCTCCATTATGGTTTCCACCACTTTCCTTCACTGAACATTATGGCAGTGTTCAGTGTACTTCTGTACAAATTGTAATTATAGTGGAACATTTTTAGAAATGCCAATTTATAGAGACAGCAGATGGCATGGAGAACATGCTTGACTAATAATATACAACAGATAATCTTAAAAGGATAAATTAAATAATAGCAGTGCAGACCACCAGGCTAATGATAAAATAATAAAACTTTTATTCCACACAACAGGTTAGCGCTTTCGGGAAACAATCCCTTCATCAGACAAATCCACATCAGTTCTAACCACATTAAATACATATGAATAACCAATCAAATTCTAAAAACAATTAGTTGTTTAAAAGTAAGGTCTACGCCTACTTAAAATGGGCTTTAAAGGTACCATGCCATTTAAACCAGGGGATCTATCTGCCCCTAGTTCTATGATCCATTTTACCTCATAAAATTCTGCAAGATTTTTAATGTCCCCCCCTCTTGGATTAATTTTAATAATCTGCAAAACCTGAAAGGAAAACCACTGTCCCTCATTCCCCTTAATGTGTGGAAACAAGGCATTGTGTTCCATTTTTAACCTAATATCTGAAAGGTGTTTGAAAATCATGTCCTTAAATTTGCAGTTAGTCTTCCCCACGTAAAACGATATACAACATTGATATCTAGCTAAATATATTATATTCTCTGTATTGTAGTTAGCTGTATGGCTCGGGATATGCACTTTATGTGTGACAGGATGAACGGAGGTTTGTTCTTTACCAGTAAACTTACAAGCCTTACACTTCAGGCAGGGGAATGTTCCTTTCCTATTACTAAAAAGTCTTGTCACAGAAAATCGCAAAGCAAATAATAACAAATTCATCCACAGGAATCAAGCAGAGTAATCCAAAATTGAGTTAAACGGAAAAAATAGTAGTAACGCGAACTATTCAAACAGTCTTTTTTTATTATGTTATTTAAAGTTTAAAGTATTTTATTTATGTTTATATTATTATGTTTTATAAAAATGTATTTCACAAATACTTCACATTAGATTTTTATAATATATTTAAAGTAAAGAGATGTCATTATTGTAGAGACCAATGAAATGTAAGTGTTAGTTATTTAAATACTTAAGGAATCCTTTCTAATTTATGTCTGATGAAGCCGAAAGGTGAAAGCGCTTACTATTGTTAATAAAACTGGACTGTTTGAATAGTTCGCGTTACTACTATTTTTTCCGTTTAACTCAATTTTGGATTACTCTGCTTGATTCCTGTGGATGAATTTGTTATTATTCACTTTGCGATTTTTCTGTGACAACATTTTTGGACTTTTCCACAGGATTCTTTACCCTCTGGTGCTGTGCTTGCTTACTTCTATTACTAAAAAGTATTGATCTGCCATCTCGTCTAAAGGGATCTCTATCACAGAGCATTTGCTTTAAGTTTTGTTTTCTCTTATATGTAAACCTCGGTTCATCACCCACTATATCTTTCAAACCATTGTCTGTTTTGAAAATCTCCCAATTCCTCATAATTACTTCATTAACTTGTTTATTATTACTCCCTCATCCACTTACAAGCATCCTCCACTTTTAACTTAGCTGCAGATTTCACCAGGTAAACATCCTTCCCTCATCCGCTTACAAACATCCTCCACTTTTAACTTAGCTGCAGATTACACCAGGTAAACATCCTTCCCTCATCCGCTTACAAACATCCTCCACTTTTAATTTAGCTGCAGATTACACCAGGTAAACATCCTTCCCTCATCCGCTTACAAATATCCTCCACTTTTAACTTAGCTGCAGATTACACCAGGTAAACATCCTTCCCTCATCCGGTTACAAACATCCTCCACTTTTAACTTAGCTGCAGATTACACCAGGTAAACATCATTCCCTCATCTGGTTACAAACATTCTCCACTTTTAACTTAGCTGCAGATTACACCAGGTAAACATCCTTCCCTCATCCGCTTACAAATATCCTCCACTTTTAACTTAGCTGCAGATTACACCAGGTAAACATCGTTCCCTCATCTGGTTACAAACATCCTCCACTTTTAACTTAGCTGCAGATTACACCAGGTAAACATTGTTCCCTCATCCACTTACAAACATCCTCCACTTTTAACTTAGCTGCAGATTACACCAGGTAAACATCCTTCCCTCATCCGCTTACAAACATCCTCCACTTTTAACTTAGCTGCAGATTACACCAGGTAAACATCCTTCCCTCATCCGGTTACAAACATCCTCCACTTTTAACTTAGCTGCAGATTACACCAGGTAAACATCCTTCACTCATCCGGTTACAAACATCCTCCACTTTTAACTTAGCTGCAGATTACACCAGGTAAACATCCTTCCCTCATCCGCTTACAAACATCCTCCACTTTTAACTTAGCTGCAGATTACACCAGGTAAACATCCTTCCCTCATCCACTTACAAACATCCTCCACTTTTAACTTAGCTGCAGATTACACCAGGTAAACATCCTTCCCTCATCTGGTTACAAACATCCTCCACTTTTAATTTAGCTGCAGATTACACCAGGTAAACATCCTTCCCTCATCCGCTTACAAACATCCTCCACTTTTAATTTAGCTGCAGATTACACCAGGTAAACATCCTTCCCTCATCCGCTTACAAACATCCTCCACTTTTAACTTAGCTGCAGATTACACCAGGTAAACATCCTTCCCTCATCCGCTTACAAACATCCTCCACTTTTAACTTAGCTGCAGATTACACCAGGTAAACATCCTTCCCTCATCCGCTTACAAACATCCTCCACTTTTAATTTAGCTGCAGATTACACCAGGTAAACATCCTTCCCTCATCCGCTTACAAACATCCTCCACTTTTAACTTAGCTGCAGATTACACCAGGTAAACATCCTTCCCTCATCCGCTTACAAACATCCTCCACTTTTAACTTAGCTGCAGATTACACCAGGTAAACATCCTTCCCTCATCTGGTTACAAACATCCTCCACTTTTAACTTAGCTGCAGATTACACCAGGTAAACATCCTTCCCTCATCCGCTTACAAACATCCTCCACTTTTAACTTAGCTGCAGATTACACCAGGTAAACATCCTTCCCTCATCCGGTACAAACATCCTCCACTTTTAACTTAGCTGCAGATTACACCAGGTAAACATCCTTCCCTCATCTGGTTACAAACATCCTCCACTTTTAACTTAGCTGCAGATTACACCAGGTAAACATCCTTCCCTCATCCGCTTACAAACATCCTCCACTTTTAACTTAGCTGCAGATTACACCAGGTAAACATCCTTCCCTCATCCGCTTACAAACATCCTCCACTTTTAACTTAGCTGCAGATTACACCAGGTAAACATCCTTCCCTCATCCGGTTACAAACATCCTCCACTTTTAACTTAGCTGCAGATTACACCAGGTGAACATCGTTCCCTCATCTGGCTACAAACATCCTCCACTTTTAACTTAGCTGCAGATTACACCATGTAAACATCCTTCCCTCATCCGCTTACAAATATCCTCCACTTTTAACTTAGCTGCAGATTACACCAGGTAAACATCCTTCCCTCATCCGCTTACAAACATCCTCCACTTTTAACTTAGCTGCAGATTACACCAGGTAAACATCCTTCCCTCATCCACTTACAAACATCCTCCACTTTTAACTTAGCTGCAGATTACACCAGGTAAACATCCTTCCCTCATCCGCTTACAAACATCCTCCACTTTTAACTTAGCTGCAGATTACACCAGGTAAACATCCTTCCCTCATCCGCTTACAAACATCCTCCACTTTTAATTTAGCTGCAGATTACACCAGGTAAACATCCTTCCCTCATCCGCTTACAAACATCCTCCACTTTTAACTTAGCTGCAGATTACACCAGGTAAACATCCTTCCCTCATCCGCTTACAAACATCCTCCACTTTTAATTTAGCTGCAGATTACACCAGGTAAACATCCTTCCCTCATCCGCTTACAAACATCCTCCACTTTTAACTTAGCTGCAGATTACACCAGGTAAACATCCTTCCCTCATCCACTTACAAACATCCTCCACTTTTAACTTAGCTGCAGATTACACCAGGTAAACATCCTTCCTCATCCGCTTACAAACATCCTCCACTTTTAACTTAGCTGCAGATTACACCAGGTAAACATCCTTCCCTCATCCGCTTACAAACATCCTCCACTTTTAATTTAGCTGCAGATTACACCAGGTAAACATCCTTCCCTCATCCGCTTACAAACATCCTCCACTTTTAACTTAGCTGCAGATTACACCAGGTAAACATCCTTCCCTCATCCGCTTACAAACATCCTCCACTTTTAACTTAGCTGCAGATTACACCAGGTAAACATCCTTCCCTCATCCGCTTACAAACATCCTCCACTTTTAACTTAGCTGCAGATTACACCAGGTAAACATCCTTCCCTCATCCGCTTACAAACATCCTCCACTTTTAACTTAGCTGCAGATTACACCAGGTAAACATCCTTCCCTCATCCGCTTACAAACATCCTCCACTTTTAACTTAGCTGCAGATTACACCAGGTAAACATCCTTCCCTCATCCGCTTACAAACATCCTCCACTTTTAATTTAGCTGCAGATTACACCAGGTAAACATCCTTCCCTCATCCGCTTACAAACATCCTCCACTTTTAACTTAGCTGCAGATTACACCAGGTAAACATCCTTCCCTCATCCGCTTACAAACATCCTCCACTTTTAACTTAGCTGCAGATTACACCAGGTAAACATCCTTCCCTCATCCGCTTACAAACATCCTCCACTTTTAACTTAGCTGCAGATTACACCAGGTAAACATCCTTCCCTCATCCGGTTACAAACATCCTCCACTTTTAACTTAGCTGCAGATTACACCAGGTAAACATCCTTCCCTCATCCGCTTACAAACATCCTCCACTTTTAACTTAGCTGCAGATTACACCAGGTAAACATCCTTCCCTCATCCGCTTACAAACATCCTCCACTTTTAACTTAGCTGCAGATTACACCAGGTAAACATCCTTCCCTCATCCGCTTACAAACATCCTCCACTTTTAACTTAGCTGCAGATTACACCAGGTAAACATCCTTCCCTCATCCGCTTACAAACATCCTCCACTTTTAACTTAGCTGCAGATTACACCAGGTAAACATCCTTCCCTCATCCGCTTACAAACATCCTCCACTTTTAATTTAGCTGCAGATTACACCAGGTAAACATCCTTCCCTCATCCGCTTACAAACATCCTCCACTTTTAATTTAGCTGCAGATTACACCAGGTAAACATCCTTCCCTCATCCGCTTACAAACATCCTCCACTTTTAATTTAGCTGCAGATTACACCAGGTAAACATCCTCCACTTTTAACTTATCTGCAGATTACACCAGGTAAACATCCTTCCCCCCCCTCCTCCCTTTTAAAAACCCCCCAATTTTAAAAGGGCCCCCCCCCCCAAAAACCCCCCCCCTTTTTTCCCCCTTCCCCCAAAAACCCCTTTTTCCCCAAAAACCCCCCCCTTTTCCCCTTTTCCCCCTTCCCCCAAAAACCCCTTTTTCCCCAAAAACCCCCCCCTTTTCCCCTTTTCCCCCTTCCCCCAAAAATTTTTTTTTAAAAACCCCCCCCCTTTTTTTTCCCTTTTAAAACCCCCCCCCCCAAAAAATCCTTCCCTTTTTTCCCCCCCTTTTAAAACCCCCCCCCCCAAAAAATCCTTCCCTTTTCCCAAAAAAAACCCCCCCCCCCCCCCAATTTTCACCCCAAAAAACCCCCATCCCCCCAAAAAACCCCCCCCCTTTTTAAATTTAATTAAAGGGAAAAACCCCCATCCCCCCAAAAAACCCCCCCCCTTTTTAAATTTAATTAAAGGGAAAAACCCCCATCCCCCCAAAAAAAAAACTTTTCCCCTTTTTTTCCCCTTTAAAAATTTCCCCCCCTTTTTAAAAATTTTTAATTTTTAAAAAAAAAACCCCCCCCCCTTTTTCCCCCCCCCCTTTTTTTTAGTTTAAAAAAAAAAACCCCCCCCCTTCCCCAAAAAAACCCCCCTTTTTTTTTTTTTAAAAAAAAAAAAACCCTTTTCCCCCCCAAAAAAACCCCCCTTTTTTTTTTTTAAAAAAAAAAAAACCCTTTTCCCCCCAAAAAAAAAACCCCCTTTTTTAAAAGGGGGAAACCCCCCAAAAAAAAACCTTTTCCCCCCCAAAAAACAAACCCCCCTTTTTTTCTTTAAAAAAAAAACCCCCCCCCCTTTTTCCCCCCCCCCCTTTTTTTCTTAAAACCCAAAAAACCCCCCCCCCCAAAAACCTCCCCCTTTTTAAATTTTTTAAAAAAAAAAAAACCCTTTTTTTCCCCCCCCCCCCCCTTTTAATTTTTCCCGGAAAACCCCCCCCCCCCAAAAACCCCCCTTTTCTTAAAAAAAAAAAAAACCCCCCCCCCCCAAAAACCCCCCTTTTTTTTAAAAAAAAAACTTCCCCCCCTTTTTCCCCCCCCCCTTTTTTTCTTTAAAAAAAAAACCCCCCCCCCTTTTTCCCCCCCCCCCTTTTTTTCTTTAAAAAACCCCCTTTTTCCCTTCCCCCCAAAAAAACCTTTTTAAAAACCGGAAAACCCCCAAAACCCCTTCCCCCCACCAAAATTTTTTAAAAAACCGGAAAACCCCTTTTTCCCTTTTTTCCCCCTCCCCCAAAAACCCCCCAATTCCCAAAAATTTTTCCCCCCCCCAAACCCCCAAATTTTCCCCTTTTTTTTCCCAGGTTAAAATTTTCCCCCCCCCAAAACCCCCCCTTTTCCCCTTTTTTTTCCCAGGTTAAAATTTTCCCCCCCAAACCCCCAAATTTTCCCCTTTTTTTTTCCCTTTAAAAATTTCCCCCTTTTTTTTTCCTTCCCCTTTTCCCCCAAAAACCCAAAAAACCCCCCCCCAAAAAAACCCCCCTTTTTTTTTTTTAAAAAAAAAAAAACCCTTTTCCCCCCCAAAAAAACCCCCCTTTTTTTTTTTTAAAAAAAAAAAAACCCTTTTTTTTCCCCCCCCCCCTTTTTTTCTTTAAAAAAAAAACCCCCCCCCCCCCCCCCATTTTTTTCCAAAAAAACCCCCCCTCCTTCCCTTAAAACAAACCCCCCTTTTTTTTTTTTTAAAAAAAAAAAAACCCTTTTCCCCAAAAACCTCCCCCTTTTTTTTTAAAAAAAAAAAAAACCCCCCCCCCCCTTTCCCCATTTTTTTTTAAAAAAAAACCCCCCCTCCTTCCCTTAAAAACCCCCTTTAATTTTTTCCCGGAAAACCCCCCCCCCCCAAAAAACCCCCCTTTTTTTGGGGGAAACCCCCCAAAAAAAAACCCCCTCCCCAAAAACCCCCCTTTTAATTTTTCCCGGAAAACCCCCCCTCATCCCAAAAACCCCCCTTTTTTTAAAAAAAAAAAAAACCCCCCCCTCCCTAAAACCCCCTTTAATTTTTAAAAATTTAAAAAAAAAAACCCCCCCCCTTCCCAAAACCCCTTATTTTTTTTTTAAAAAAAATTTTAAAAAAATTTTTTTCCCCCCCAAAAAACCCCCCCCCTTTTTTTTAAAAAAATTTTTTTTCCCCAAAAAACCCCCCCCCTTTTTTTTAAAAAAAAAAAAAATTTTTTTTTTCCCCCCCAAAAATTTCCCCCTTTTTTTTTAAAAAAAAAAAAAATTTTTTTTTTCCCCCTTTTTCCCCCCCCCCTTTTAAAAATCCCCCAAAAAAAAAATTTCCCCCTTTAAAAACCCCCCCCCCTTTTTTTTTTAAAAAAAACCCTTTTCCCCTTTAAAAACCCCCCCCCCCCAAAAAACCCAAAAAAACCCCCACCGGTTAAAACCTTCCCCCTTTTTTAAAAAACCCAAAAAAACCCCCAAGGAAACATCCTTCCCTTTTTTCCCCCCCTTTTAAAACCCCCCCCCCCAAAAAATCCTTCCTTTTTTTCCCCCCCTTTTAAAACCCCCCCCAAAAAAAAACCCCCCTTTTTCCAAAAACCCAAAAAAACCCCCACCGGAAACCCCCCTTTTTCCCCAAAAAAAAACCCCCTTTAAAAAAACCCCCCCCCCAAAAAAACCCCCCTTTTTCCTTCCCCCCCTTTTAAAACCCCCCCCCCAAAAAACCCCCCTTTTTCCCCAAAAAAAAACCCCCTTTAAAAAAACCCCCCCCCCAAAAAAACCCCCTTTTTTTTTTTTTTTCCCCTTATAAAAACCCCCCCCCCTTTTTTTTTTTTTTCCCCTTTAAAAACCCCCCCCCTTTTTTTTTTTTTTTCCCCTTTAAAAACCCCCCCCCCTTTTTTTTTTTTTTCCCTTTTAAAAACCCCCCCCTTTTTTAAATCCCCCAAAAAAAAAATTTCCCCCCCCCCCCCCTTTAAAACCCCTTTTAACCCAATTTTTCCCCCCCCCCCCCCTTTTAAAATAAAACCCCCCCTTTTTCCCCCCCCCCTCCCTTTTTTTAAATCCCCCAAAAAAAAAATTTCCCCCCCCCCTCCCTTTTTTTTAAAAAACCCCCAAAAAAAAAATTTCCCCCCCAAAAAAAAACCCCCTTTTTAAAAAAACCCCCCAAAAAAAAACCCCCCCCAAAAAAAAAAACCCCTTTTTTTTTTAAATTTTTCCCCCCCCAAAAAAAAAACCTTTCCCCCCCTTTTTTTAAATCCCCCAAAAAAAAAATTTCCCCCCCCCCCTCCCCAAAAAATTTTTTAAAGGTAAAAAAACCCCCAAACCCCCCATCCCCCAAAAACCCCCCCGGGGGGAAAACCCCCTTTTTCCCTTCCCCATCCCCCAAAAAAATTTTTAAAAACCGGAAAACCCCCAAAACCCCTTCCCCCCCACCAAAATTTTTTAAAAAACCGGAAAACCCCCAAAACCCCTTCCCAAACCCCCCCCTTCCCCCAATTCCCAAAAACCCCCCCCCTTCCCAAAACCCCCCCCTTTTTTTTTTTTAAATTTCCCAAAAACCCCCCCCCTTCCCAAACCCCCCCCTTCCCCCAATTCCCAAAAACCCCCAAAATTTCCCAAATTTTAAATTTTTTAAAAAACCGGAAAAAATTTTTCCCCCTCATCCGCTTACAAACATCCTCCACTTTTAACTTAGCTGCAGATTACACCAGGTAAACATCCTTCCCTCATCCGCTTACAAACATCCTCCACTTTTAACTTAGCTGCAGATTACACCAGGTAAACATCCTTCCCTCATCCGCTTACAAACATCCTCCACTTTTAACTTAGCTGCAGATTACACCAGGTAAACATCCTTCCCTCATCCGGCTTACAAACATCCTCCACTTTTAACTTAGCTGCAGATTACACCAGGTAAACATCCTTCCCTCATCCGCTTACAAACATCCTCCACTTTTAACTTAGCTGCAGATTACACCAGGTAAACATCCTCCACTTTTAACTTAGCTGCAGATTACACCAGGTAAACATCCTTCCCTCATCCGCTTACAAACATCCTCCACTTTTAACTTAGCTGCAGATTACACCAGGTAAACATCCTTCCCTCATCCGCTTACAAACATCCTCCACTTTTAACTTAGCTGCAGATTACACCAGGTAAACATCCTTCCCTCATCCGCTTACAAACATCCTCCACTTTTAACTTAGCTGCAGATTACACCAGGTAAACATCCTTCCCTCATCCGCTTACAAACATCCTCCACTTTTAACTTAGCTGCAGATTACACCAGGTAAACATCCTTCCCTCATCCGGTACAAACATCCTCCACTTTTAATTTAGCTGCAGATTACACCAGGTAAACATCCTTCCCTCATCCGCTTACAAACATCCTCCACTTTTAACTTAGCTGCAGATTACACCAGGTAAACATCCTTCCCTCATCCGCTTACAAACATCCTCCACTTTTAATTTAGCTGCAGATTACACCAGGTAAACATCCTTCCCTCATCCGCTTACAAACATCCTCCACTTTTAACTTAGCTGCAGATTACACCAGGTAAACATCCTTCCCTCATCCGCTTACAAACATCCTCCACTTTTAACTTAGCTGCAGATTACACCAGGTAAACATCCTTCCCTCATCTGCTTACAAACATCCTCCACTTTTAACTTAGCTGCAGATTACACCAGGTAAACATCCTTCCCTCATCCGCTTACAAACATCCTCCACTTTTAACTTAGCTGCAGATTACACCAGGTAAACATCCTTCCCTCATCCGGTTACAAACATCCTCCACTTTTAATTTAGCTGCAGATTACACCAGGTAAACATCCTTCCCTCATCTGGTTACAAATATCCTCCACTTTTAACTTAGCTGCAGATTACACCAGGTAAACATCGTTCCCTCATCTGGTTACAGACATCCTCCACTTTTAACTTAGCTGCAGATTACACCACGTAAACATCCTTCCCTCATTCAGTTACAAATATCCTCCACTTTTAACATAGCTGCAGATTACACCAGGTAAACATCGTTCCCTCATCTGGTTACAAACATCCTCCACTTTTAACTTAGCTGCAGATTACACCAGGTAAACATCCTTCCCTCATCCACTTACAAACATCCTCCACTTTTAACTTAGCTGCAGATTACACCAAGTAAACATCCTTCCCTCATCCGCTTACAATCATCCTCCACTTTTAATTTAGCTGCAGATTACACCAGGTAAACATCCTTCCCTCATCCGGTTACAAACATCCTCCAATTTTAACTAAGCTGCAGATTACACCAGGTAAACATCCTTCCCTCATCCGGTTACAAACATCCTCCACTTTTAATTTAGCAGCAGATTACACCAGGTAAACATCCTTCCCTCATCTGGTTACAAACATCCTCCACTTTTAACTTAGCTACAGATTACACCAGGTAAACATCCTTCCCTCATCCGCTTACAAACATCCTCCACTTTTAACTTAGCTGCAGATTACACCAGGTAAACATCCTTCCCTCATCCGCTTACAAACATCCTCCACTTTTAACTTAGCTGCAGATTACACCAGGTAAACATCCTTCCCTCATCCTCTTACAAACATCCTCCACTTTTAACTTAGCTGCAGATTACACCAGGTAAACATCCTTCCCTCATCCGCTTACAAACATCCTCCACTTTTAACTTAGCTGCAGATTACACCAGGTAAACATCCTTCCCTCATCCCCTTACAAACATCCTCCACTTTTAACTTAGCTGCAGATTACACCAGGTAAACATCCTTCCCTCATCCACTTACAAACATCCTCCACTTTTAATTTAGCTGCAGATTACACCAGGTAAACATCCTTCCCTCATCCGCTTACAAACATCCTCCAATTTTAATTTAGCTGCAGATTACACCAAGTAAACATCCTTCCCTCATCCGCTTACAAACATCCTCCACTTTTAGCTTAGCTGCAGATTACACCAGGTAAACATCCTTCCCTCATCCACTTACAAAACATCCTCCACTTTTAACTTAGCTGCAGATTACACCAGGTAAACATCCTTCCCTCATCCGCTTACAAACATCCTCCACTTTTAACTTAGCTGCAGATTACACCAGGTAAACATCCTTCCCTCATCCACTTACAAACATCCTCCACTTTTAACTTAGCTGCAGATTACACCAGGTAAACATCCTTCCCTCATCCGCTTACAAACATCCTCCACTTTTAACTTAGCTGCAGATTACACCAGGTAAACATCCTTCCCTCATCTGGTTACAAACATCCTCCACTTTTAACTTAGCTGCAGATTACACCAGGTAAACATCCTTCCCTCATCCGGTTACAAACATCCTCCACTTTTAACTTAGCTGCAGATTACACCAGGTAAACATCGTTCCCTCATCTGGTTACAAACATCCTCCACTTTTAACTTAGCTGCAGATTACACCAGGTAAACATCCTTCCCTCATCTGGTTACAAACATCCTCCACTTTTAATTTAGCTGCAGATTACACCAGGTAAACATACTTCTCTCATCTGGTTACAAACATCCTCCACTTTTAATTTAGCTGCAGATTACACCAGGTAAACATCCTTCCCTCATCTGGTTACAAACATCCTCCACTTCTTTCTCTTACAAGTGCAAGGGAAAAAATGCTGAGAGAAGAAAAGAGCCACTTTTGAGATTTTAAGTATTTTCTTCAGATTTATTGTTTGAAATTATTGCATTGCCACTTACTTTTCGGCATTTTCTGGCTAGCTAAAGTTTAGCACTCAGGTCACTCCAAGGATGTACAAATATGACTCGGTCATTGTCCATGCTGGTGTGAATGACCTGAGACGTACCTACCTGGACTACATGAATAGAGACATAGAGGAGCTCTCTGAGCATGTAGCTCAGGTCGGTATGACCCTGACCTTGAGTAGCATCTTACCCTCACCAAGAATGATGCCACAATATGAAGACAAGATGATCAATTTTAACAATTGGCTTAAGTATGGGTGTCATTCAAAGGGGATCCAATACCTGTCAGCCTGGCATGACATGCTCGACAAGCCACGATGCTTCTCTAGGGACGGCTTGCACCTGTCACCCTTGGGCTTTCGGATATTGTCAAAGGCTCTTGCTTCCCCCATAGTGCCTTTTTTAGGCAAGGCTCAAAAGACAAACCCACCTCCATAGGTATCACAAGTGATAAGAAACTAAGAGTAATGCTTCTCAATGCCAGAAGTCTAAACCTCAAGATGGACGCACTCGAAACTCTCCTTAGCATGGAGAACATCGATATCTGTGCAGTAACCGAAACCTTGTTCAAGGCTTCCGAGAGCACCCCAGCACTACCAGGTCATACCTCATACCATGCTTTTTGGCCCCAAAACTTGGACCGAACCACAAAAGGAGGGGAAGTATCAATATTCGTCAAAGATACCCACACCTCCAGGTTGTTGGCACAGCATGAAGCATCAGAGACTATCCATGTGCAACTAACAGTGGGTAAAACTGCCTTCCAGTTTATAGCCTGCTACAGACCACCCTCCCAAACCCAAGAACCCCACTCGGCCTTTCTGAGAACACTGGAAAATATGAAGGTCTCTCCAAACACCATTATATTGGGCGACTTCAACTACCCAAACATAGACTGGGAGCATTACTCTAGCTCCAACACCCTAGCCCAAAGGTTCCTAGAATTTATATACTCAAATGCTATGGAACAACTTGTTACCACTCTCACAAGAGGGGAAAACATACTGGACCTGATCATCACCAACATGGGGACTCTATGCTCCAGACCAGAAGTGTATCCCTCACTGGTAAGATCAGACCATAAACTAATCTCACTGGATATTCACATCCCGACCCCACCCCCTGCCCAGAAAACCACAATGAAAAACTTCTCTAAAGCAAATTTCACACTCCTCAAAACTGAGGGGGAATCCTTCAAAGCCCCCGAGCCTGTGGAAAATATGGCCCAGACCGCAGAATCCTTTATAAATGCATTCTGTGAACACCTTCAGGAATGCATGGATCATGCAATCCCAAATAAAACCAAGACCCAATCCTCCAAAGGCAGACGTCCTGTCTGGTGGACCCCAGCCATAAACAAACTACAAAAGAAGGAGGAAGCTACTTCATGATAGATCAAAATCCCAAAAAGGGAAGGCATCTCTGATCAGTATTAGCAAATAACTTTGGGCACTCATAAAATCGTCTAAGGCCAGCTTCGAGGGAAAAATTGCACAGGACACTAAGGATAATCACAAGGCTTTCTTTAGTTATGTTAGGAACCTGGGTGGGAATTCCCAGATATACTCAGAATTATTCCAAAATGACAAAAAATACACCAAACCTACAGACATTGCCAACATCCTAGCTGACCGGTTCAATGCAAACTTCTCTCCCCCCCTCCCCACCAAAAGGGCAAATATCTATCCCAGCAGAGTGCTGCCCCCCTGACATCTCAGATGCTCAGGTAAGAGCCCTCTCCAAAGCAAAAAACACAGCATCAATGGGACCAGATGGTGTCCCGGGCTGCTTCCTACATGAACTCCAAGAAGAGCTAAACCCAAACATAAAACTACTGTTCAATCTCAGCCTTACTACAGGATATGTACCCAAAGAGTGGCGTACAGCAACAGTGGTCCCTCTCCACAAAGGTGGTGCCTCAACGGATCCTGGAAACTATCGCCCCATAAGCCTGACTAGCTTGGTCTGCAAAGCTATGGAAAGGATTATCATGGACCTCATAAATAAAGATATTGGGGACCTACAGACACTGGATCCTACCCAGTTCAGCTTTGTTAAGGGCAGATCCTGCCTCTTAAACCTGGTCAATTTCTTTGAAACAGTCACCAAGGCCATTGACGAGGGGAAGGTGGTCCACGCAGCCTACCTGGACCTCTCAAAAGCCTTCAATACAATACCCCAGGTACAGGCCAACACGGAAGGACTGTGGCTGACTAAGTTCGCAGATGACTGCAAACTGGGCACCATAATCGACTCTCCAGCTGACACAAGCAAACTCCAAAAGGGCCTCATAGAAACAGACAACTGGTGCCAGAGCCATGGCCTCAAGCTAAATGCCAAAAAGTGTATAGTCATCCCCTTTGGCAAAAACAAAGTGCCCACAAATTACCACATAGGTGGTAATCCATTAAGTACAGAAGAAGTAATTAGGGACCTGGGGACCCAAGTTGATAGCACTCTCTCATTTGACAACCACGTGGCCAAAGTGGTTAGAAAAACATTTTATATAGCCCACCTAATCATGAAGGGATTCACATCTAGATCAGGGGAGGTCATCATGCCTCTTTACTCATCCCTCATCAGGCCCATAATTGAGTGCAATGCCCCTTTTGGGATGTACCTTACCAGACACCTGCAGCAACTGGAAAGACCCCAAAAGTACCTCACCAAGAGGATCAAAGGGCTCAAACAGATGCCATATGCTGACCGGTTAAAGAAACTCCAGCTCTACTCAGTGGCATACCACCTGCTCAGAGGCGATTTTTGCCTGACGTATAAAGCCATGTCCAACCCGGAATTAATGGACATGCTGCACCTCAGAAAATCCAAATCCCATCGAGCTACATGCTTGAGAGACTTGAACTTCAGCACTGAAATAAATAGGACATGCTTGAGGGACAGATTCATAACCCAGAGGCTCCCTTCACTCTGGAATAAAATCCCAGTCCAGGTTAGGCAGAGTCCCTCATTGACTCTCTTCAAGAGGAATCTTGATGACTGGATGGGAGATCGTAGGTTTACCCCGGGTATCACTTCTGTGTCACTGTTAGACAGAGGCACAGTATAATAACCTCGAAAAAGGGCATAGCAAAATTAATTTAAAATGGGTGGCAAAAGTCAAACACACTCTGGCTAGGCTTATAAATGCCCTAGGGCAGATAGCCTAGTATGAACCTATATCTGTATTAGAAACAGTATTTAGAACACATCTAGAGCCTGTTTACTGCATTTCCTGTGTTGCACTTAATTTAAAATCGTTTTTTCTTAAAATTGCATTTTACCTGCCTGTGGCCTAGCACTCAAGTGTGGGGTCATTTATTGCACTGTTCTGACTAGTTTACTGTTTGTTTATCTCTGCTACCTTTAAAAAAACAAAAAGAAAAACAAAAAAATCTTGCCTTTTTCCAACTTTCTGTAATTTAAAAAGTTCAGTTACAGATTTGCTGTTCTCAACGGTTTGTAATTTTCTAGAAGGCCAGTGCTTGCTTGGGCTAAATGGAAGTCTCTGTGTTCACCAGTGGCAGTGGTTAACACTGAACAGCCTGCCTGTCCCTGTAGGAGTGGTTACTGCCTAGAAGCTGTAGTTTTATTGGCCATTTTGGGTCAATTCTAAACTCCTTGATCTCTCTCTTAAAACCCTACAACTCTCTTTTTGCACGGTTTTGCGCACTGAGCAGCGTCAGGCAGCGCCGCCTAAATAGGTTTAAACTATTCCAGGCTCCACAAAGTCTGACTCTCAAAGTAATCTCTCTATTCACTTTCTAAAGCCCTGCACTTGCTCAGTTCTTATAAGGAAACACTAACTAAAGCACTATGCCCTCCTAAACTTCTCATAAGTACTAGGCTCCCGATTGGTCCTTCCTGATCAAGTGTAAAATCAGTTCTCTTTACTAATCTGATCAGTGAAAAACCAGTTTCTTATACTAATCTGGTATGTCCAAGGGTCAGTTTCAGGGTTACTCTCCAGTCCAGCTGGTGAATCTGGGAATTTTGAGGCAATGTTACAATTGCCTTATGTACACAGACAACCCTCTCCTCCTTCCAACAAACTCTAATACATGTAAGAGATGCAGTTACACAGCCAAACTGGAGGCAGAGCTCTCTCATCTCAAGACTGGCACAGTCAGTCAGGAGGAAAAGGTAACTACCCGCATCACAAATCCAGTCTCACATAGACCTATTGCATCTGCATACCCAACACATAAACACACAAAAACATACTCGGAGGATCTAAATAAAAATCTGCCTAAGCAGCAAAGACATCCAAAGCAGACACCCAACAGCCACCCCTCAACAATACCCATGAATCACATATCTCACAAAGTCAGTGTGCCTCACAGTCACAGCCCTTAAGGCTAAACAACACACCAAATACACTTGTTATAGGGGACTCTATTGTCCGGCACACTGATGTCCCACTCATCAGACTGAATAAGGAAAAGGTCACTGTAAGCTGCCTGTCGGGTGCCAGAATCCGCCACATAACGCAAGCACTCAGGTCACTCCAAAGCAAGTACAAGTATGACTCCGTCATTGTCCATGCTGGTGTGAATGACCTGAGATGTACCACCCTGGACTACATGAAAAGAGACATAGAGGAGCTCTCTGATCATGTAGCCCAGGCTGGTATGACCCTGACCTTGAGTAGCATCTTGCCCTCACCAAGAATGATGCCACAGTATGAAGACAAAATGATCAGTTTCAACAATTGGCTAAAGTATTGGTGTCATTCAAAGGGGGTCCAGTGTCTGTCAGCCTGGGATGACATGCTCGGCAAGCCACGTTGCTTCGCTAGGAACGGCTTGCACCTGTCACCCTTAGGCTTTCATGTACTGGTGAAGGCTCTTGCCACCCCCATAGTGCCTTTTTTAGGCAAGGCTCAAAGGACAAACCCACCTCCATAGACAACCCAAGAATAAAAAAACTAAAGGTAATGCTACTCAATGCCAGAAGTCTAAACCTCAAGATGCACGCTCTTGAGACTCTCCTCAGTATGGAGAAAATCGATGTCTGTGCAGTAACAGAAACCTCGTTCAAGGCCCTTGAGAGCACCCCAGCACTACCAAGTTATAACCCATACCATGCTTTTCGGCCCCAAAATTCAGACCGAAGCAAAAAAGCAGGGGGAGTATCTATATTCATCAAAGATCCCTACACCTCCAGGTTAGTGGCACTGCACGAAGCATCGGAGACCATCCATGTACAACTAACAGAGGGCAAAACTGCCTTTCAGTTTGTAGCCTGCTACAGATCATCCTCCCTTTTACAGGAACCCCACTTGGCATTCCTGAGAACACTGGAGAATATGAAGGTCTCTCCAAACACCATGATATTGGGTGATTTCAACTACCCAAACATTGACTGGGAAAACTACTCAAGCCCAAACACCCTCACCCAACAGTTCTTTGAATTTGTAAACTCTAACGCTATGGAACAACTGGTCACCACTCCCACAAGAGGGGACAACATATTGGACCTGGTCATCACCAACATGGGGACTCTATGTTCCACACCAGAGGTAAACCCCTCATTGGTAAGATCAGACCATAAACTAATTTCCCTGGACATCCATATCCCATCCCCCACCCCAGCCAAGTAAACCACTGTAAAAAATTTCTCAAAAGCTAACTTCACACTTCTCAAGACTGAGGTGGAATCCTTCAAAGCCCCCGGGCCAGAGGATAATACTGCCCAATCTGCAGAATCCTTTACAATTGCATTCTATGAGCACCTGCAGGAATGCATGGATCGTGCTATCCCAAATAAAACCAAGACTCACTCCTCTAAAAACAGGAGACCTATCTGGTGGACCCCAGCCATAAATAAGCTATACAACAGAAGGAGGAAGCTACTACATGATAGAGCAAAATCCCAAAAAGGGAAGGCATCTCTGATCAGTATTAGCAAGAAACTATGATCCCTCATAAAATCATCAAAGGGCCAGCTTCGAAAGAAAAATTGCCTAGACACTAAAGATAATCACAAGGCCTTCTTTAGTCATGTCAGGAATATGGGTGGAAATTCCCAGATATGCTCTGAATTGATGCATAATGGTACAAAATATACCAAACCTACAGACATAGCCAACATCCTGGCAGACAGGTTCAGTGCTAACTTCTCCCCCCCTTCCCCCCCAAAGGAGCAAATGCCTATCCCAACTGAATGTAACCTCCCTGACATCACAGATGCACAGATGAAAGCTGCCCTCTCCAAAGCAAAAAACACAGCATCTATGGGACCGGACGGTGTCCCAGGCTGCGTCTTACATGAGCTCCAAGAAGAGCTGAACCCTCACATTAAGTCACTGTTCAAACTTAGCCTTACTACAGGATATGTACCCAAAGAATGGCGTACAGCTACAGTGGTCCCACTCCACAAAGGTGGTGCCACAATGGACCCCGTGAACTATCGCCCCATAAGCCTGACTAGTCTGATCTGTAAAGCTATGGAGAGTATTATCATGGAACTCATAAACAAAGACATTGGGAACCTCCAGACACTGGACCCTACCCAATTTGGCTTTGTTAAGGGCAGATCTTGCCTCTTAAACCTAGTTGATTTCTTTGAAACGGTTACCAAAGCCATAGATGAGGGCAAGGTAGTCCACACAGCCTACCTGGACCTCGTAAAAGCCTTCGACACAATACCCCACTCGGGCATCATAAATAAGCTTACCAGCTTAAATATCAACCCCTATGTCACAAGATGGGTTGCAAACTGGCTCAGGGATAGAACCCACATGGTCAGAATTGCAGGTGCCACGTCCGAATCCAAACCAGTTACAAGTGGTGTCCCACAAGGCTCAGTTCTGGGACCTCTCTTATTCGGTATATACTTCTCTGAGGTACAGACTAACACGGGGGGACTATGGCTGACAAAGTTCGCAGATGACTGCAAACTGGGAGCCATAATCGACTCTCCAGCTGACACAAGCATCCTCCAAAAGGGTCTCACGGAGACTGATGTTTGGTGCCAGAGCCATGGACTCAAGCTAAATGCTAAAAAGTGCATAGTCATCCCCTTTGGGAAAAACAAAGTGCCCACAAATTACCACATAGGCGGTAATCCATTAAGTACGGAAGAAGTAATTAGGGATTTGGGGACCCACGTAGATAGTAATCTCTCCTTTGATAATCACATTGCCAAAGTGGTTAGAAAGACCTTCTATATAGCCCACCTTATCACGAAAGGGTTCACATCTAGATCAAGAGAGGTCATTGTGCCCCTCTACTCATCACTCATCAGGCCCATAATTGAATACAATGCCCCTTTTGGGATGTACCTTACCCGACATCTGCAGCAACTGAAGAGACCCCAAAAGTACCTCACCAAGAGGATCATGGGCCACAAACAGATGTCCTATGCAGCTCGACTAAAGAAACTCCAGCTCTACTCAGTTGCTTACCGCCTACTCAGAGGCAATCTATGCCTAATGTACAAAGCCATGTCTATCCCAGAATTAATGGACATGCTCCACCTCAAAAAATCCAAATCCCTTAGAGCTACACACTCCAGGGACTTAAACCTCAGCACAAAAATAAATAGGACATGCTGGAGGGACAGATTCATTTCCCAGAGGCTCTCCTCACTCTGGAACAGAATCCCAATTCATGTTAGACATAGCCCCTCGCTGACCCTCTTCAAGCGAAATCTGGACGCGTGGATGGGAAATTGCAAATTCACCCCTGGGATCTCTTCTGTGTCCCTGCTTGACAGAGGCACAGTAAACTAATCTTAAAGGGCTACCTTCTGTGACCTACTATACAGAGGCACAGTAGGCTAATCTAATAGGGAGGCGAAAGCCAAATACACTCTGGCTAGGCTTATAAATGCCCTTGGGCAGATAGCCTAGTATCTACCTATGAACCTATGTTCCTGCTATCTCTTCATCCAGCTTGGTGCACATGGGCATCTTGAGGTTATGTAGCAATAGCCTTATGTACACTGACAGCCACTCAGTTCTGAAACAGACAAATATAGTATGCGTGACACACTGACACAGGAGGCTAGACTCTCACATAGAGATACAAAAAGCAACAAACAGGTAGTCAGTGACTCACACGCAACACTCACTGCAAAAGACCACACACATAGACCCACATATGCAGAGGTGCTCACATGTAAGTTGCCCAAACCTCAACAGTGTCTCAGGCGTAGTCCTCAGAAACTTTGCATGCACACAGACAAGACAATTCCTATCAAAACCCATAAAGCCACATCTCATTGTGTCTCATCTACCAAGCCCATAAGGTGAAACACTCCACAACCCAACTTATTAGTCATAGCTGATTCCATTCTGAGACGCATCGATGTTCCTCTTACCAGGCTAGATAAAGATAAGTTTACAGTTAGTTGCCTGTCAGGGGCCAGGATATGCTGGATCATGGAAGCACTCAGGTCACTTGCCTCTAAGTACCAGTATGACTCAGTCATAGTGCATGAAGGTATGAATGACTTGAGACATACCTCCTTGGACTATATGAAGAGAGACATGATTACATTCTCAGAATATGTGTGCCACAGAAGCCTAGCAGTGAGCAGCATTCTACCATCTCCAAGGATAATGCCACAATGCCAGCAGAAAATGATTGACTTTAACAATTAGCTTAGCTACTCGTGTTATTCCAAAGGGGTCTAATACTTGTCAGCTTAGGAGGACATGATTGACAGGCCACGCTGCCTTGCCAAGTATGGTCTTTACCTGTCATATCTAGGCTTTTGGATACTAGCCAAAATTTACCAACCACTGTAGTATATTTTTTAGGCATTGCCAAACAGACAAACCTTCCAAAATAAAAGCTACTCAGGACATGCTAAAGGTGTTACTGCTCAATGCTAGGAGTCTCAACAAGAAACTGCACTCCCTGGAAGCTCTCCTCACCCTGGAGAGTGATGACATCTGTTCAGTTACGGAAACATGGTTCAATGTTATGGAAAGAACTCTGGCAGCACATGGCTATAATGCCTTTCATACATTCTGACCACCAACTGAATATGAAAGAGCAAAACATGGAGGTGCATCTGTCTACATAAAGGATAAGCTCACCTCAAGGCTGGTCAAACAATATCACATGCTTGAGCTACTCCATGTCGAACTAACCATTGGAAAAATCCATTACCATATTCTTGCTAACTACAGATCCCCCACCATGAATGAGGAAGCCCACACATCATACCTGAAACTACTAGAATTACTCACCATCCAGCCCAATATTGTACTCATGGGTGATTTTAATTACTCCATTAATTGGGAGGCATACACAACCACTAACAAGCAGGCCCAAACATTTCTTGAATTTGTAATTTCAAATACCCTGGAGCAGCTATTCTGCACTCCTACTAGGGGAACAAATTTCCTAGATCTGGTACTTACAAATACGGGAGAGCGTTGCACCCTACCTATTGTGATGTCCTCACTGGTAAGATCAGGTCACAAAGTGGTCTCCCTTAAAGTAAAGGTAAACTAGTCCACCCATCTAACCTCAGTAACTCTAATAACTTCTCTAAGGTGAATTTCCCCCTATTAAAGGAAGGCATAGCTCATTTCCACGTACCCCCAAATCCAGAAAACACAGAAACGTATGCAGAGGCATGCACAAAAACCCTGTATGACCACATAAACAACTACATAGAAACAGCAGTACCAGACCAAAATAAACCCAGGTCAAACTGCAAAAAAAGCCTCCCGGGTGGACCTCTGGTATTAATAGGTTGTACAACAAAAGAAAGAAAATCCTGTCGATAAGTAAGAGGAAGTGTGCGCAACAGAGAAACAAGTCCCTCATTAGTCTAAACAAGTGAATCAAGTAACTAGTATCTGAAAACTAAGGATAACCATAAAGTATTTTACAGTTATGTCCACAATCTTAAGGGCAACACCCAATAATGTGCAGAATTAGTTGTAAAAGGCACGCTCTATACTCAACCAGAAGATGTAGTAAATCTGCTGGCTGACAAATTCAGCTCAAATCACTCCACCACAAATTATCACAAAATTACAGGTTGCCGCTGTGCTCTCTAAAGTTAAAACATGACTTCAGTGAGGCCTGCTGATATATCAGGCTGCCTTTTAAACAACTTAAATCAGGACTTATCAGCCCATTAGGATCTCTATTTAACCACAGCCACTGGATTGACTTTGTCTGGATAGAGTTGAAGACAGAAATAGTCAGCCCTCTTCCTAAAGGAAGAACATCTACTGACCCAGGATATTACAGGCCGATTAAGTTTGACTAGTCTTATATGTAAGACCATGGAAAGAATAATCATGGATCTGATAGATACTGACATATCTAACCTCCAAACACTGGGCCTGACCCAGTTGTCAAGGGCAGGTAATGCGTACTGATTCTGACAGATTTCCTTGAAAACATTACCAAGGCCATGGATGAGGGTAAAACAGTACATACCACATACCTGGACCCGGCCAAGGCATTGGACACAATTCCCCACTCAGGTATTATAAATAAACTCACAAAACTGGGCATAAATCCCTACATCACCAGATGGATAGTCAACTGGCTCATGGACAGGACACCAATAACCAAATATTCACTTCAGTTGCTGCTCCAGTACCAATAAAAGACTCCCAGTTGATCAAATTCAACACTTTAATGGATAAAAATTATACAAGCTTAAAGGACTTAGTGCTTTTGTTTCTAACACAGCAGAAACTTCTTCAGAATCACCTGACTTTGAATCTCAAGCCATTTAAATACACCCAGCACCTCTCTGATTGGCTGTTACATAAAAGACATACTAAGTTTTTAAAAAGACAACACCAACTTCAAAATATGTTTAAAAATTCAAAATTTCCGCGTTATAATATTTTACATATATACACATATAACATATACATATGTATAAAAAAATTAGAAAACACTTAAAAAATGCTTAAAAACTGGATGTTGTTCTAAATTAGTGTTAGTATCTGTTTGCTCTTAACTCAAGGGCTGGGGCTAGTGAAAGGTAGTCATTCAATCCAGGGGGGACAAAGGCATCAAGATGGACTTTCCAAATAAGTTCTCTAAATTCTAGCTTAGATTCCCAGTCACCTCCCCTTTCTTGTTGAGTAACTTTCTCTATAACCCAAAACTTGTAACTGAAGAAGTTTCTGTTGTGTTAGAAATGAAAGCGCTAAATCCTTTAAGCTTGTATATTTTCTATTGGATATTAAAGTGTTGGATTTGATAGACTGGGAGTCCTTTATTAGTACTGGAGCAGCAACTGAAGTGAATATTTGGTTATTGGTGTCTTTACACTTCAGTATTTCACTTGAATTCTTCATGGAGAG
>NC_056749.1:38450754-38465754 GCF_019279795.1 Protopterus annectens
GAACCTTGCTGACTGGAAGGCAACAATAAAGCAAGACTTAGTAATTCATCTGTAAAGTCCACTGGCATCTGTCAAAGTTTTTCTATCCTAGTGTGGCCCTCTGTTATTCATAATATTGTCTAAACAGTGAATGAGTGCTTCATACATACAATATAAGTCATCAAAGGCTGTCTGTCTCTCCACCCATCTGTTCTCACACAGCAACTTAAGCTTTTATTTTTCTAT
Organism: Protopterus annectens; assembly: GCF_019279795.1. Lineage (NCBI taxonomy): Eukaryota > Metazoa > Chordata > Ceratodontiformes > Protopteridae > Protopterus > Protopterus annectens. The sequence goes on from NC_056749.1 coordinate 38,450,980, forward strand.
AGGTTTTTTGCCACTTGCCTTTTGCTGTAAATTTATGTACTGCACTGATTCCTCTAGACATCTTTGCCTTTTTGGGGAGTATTTGAAAAACAAACCAACTTCCTTCACTATATTTAACATTATTCATACTTCTGGAACTTGGCAAGCCTTTGAAAGTACAAGGTTCAACTGGTGACTAGCACAATGGAAAAAAATAGCATGTGGTACTTTTTCTTGAAACAAAGCTGCACAGCCTTTCTGTGCTCCAGCCATGTTTCCAGCACCATCGTAACCTTGAGCTTTGCAGAGCTCAAGATTCAATGTTAACTTTGTTAGGCATGTGACCAACTTATTGCAGATCTCCTCTCCGGTCACAGATTCACAGGCAATAAACTCTATAAATCTCTCCACAGGATGGCCATTCTTCAAATATCGTAGTACAACTCCAAGTTGTTCCCAGTTGCTTATGTCTGCAATTTCATCTGCTTGGATGGAATAAAAGGGTCCAAGAGGCTGTTGTTTAATATCCTTTATTATCTGCTGTTGAATGTATTCTTTAATACAATCTCACAATTCATTCTGCTCTGTTTTTGAAATATATGTTGCATTCTTTTGGCATGTCTGCAAGTGGGCTTCTAACCCTCTATTGCCAGCATCAATTCGGAAATTAACTAGAGGTCTGAAGTTTCCTTTGTTGGTACTACAGTCAGATGTGTGGTCATCTCTATGTCTATGATGGGCTATCCCTTGCCTTCCACAGTACTCCAGACACTTTATAATAGAGGTTAGCAGAGCTCTGTTTTTGGCCACCTGCAGCTGTGAAGCATTTGAAATTGCAAAGTCCACTCTTTGACTTGGATTGTCACTTGTGATTCGGAAAGCATGTAATTTTGCCTCAGATTTCTTGTGGTACTCTAATTCTGACTGTCGCTGACTATCAGCTTTGGCATGCTTCCAATTACAGTATGGCTGCTCAATGAATAACTTTGCCCGTTCTGTCTGTGCTGGTGTTGGAAATAACACACAGGCTAAACAATACAGCCCATCTTGTTTCACTGAATATGCCAAAAAATTAAACTGGTCTAGCCATAACAGCTGACATTGGCGAAGGAAACTTCCTGATTTTCTTCTTTTGTCTGTGAAGGCTTTGAGTGGAAAACGAAAACCGTCATGTGGTTTGTAATGATTTATTACAATGACTTTCTCCTTATCTGCAGTATTAGTACATGTGAGTACTCACTAATATCTGTCAGTGAACACTTTGTGGCACCGACTTCATCCAAATGCTTCTTACTGACTTCACTAACAGTACTTCTCTCACTTTCGATGTTATCTCCTAAGCTGCTGACTTCTGTGACAGCACTATTTTCACTGACTTCTCAGATGGCACTGCATTCATTTACCATGTCTTCTGTGTCAAACACACATGACTCTGACTGCTGGTTAAAAATCAAAAACAATTATCAAGAGGGAGATACCTTCTGTAACAGTACAACAAATACAACTACGTTGGCGTCCACTGAATAGCGTAGTGTTACACAAAAAAAAGTTTCACTAACTAAAATAAAATAGGGACAGAGTCTATACACTGGATACCTGCAAACCCACAAAAGAAATGCAAAGTATACAACATGGATTATTAAGATGTTCTATCTCACCGATGAACTCCTGCCTTCATATATGACTTTTAGAGTACAGTACCTTTCAGTTCATTTTCCATTCCATATCTGACTTTCCTTTCAAGCCTAAAATCAGTAAAACTTATGAATACCCTCATTCATAAAATCCTAGACAAATATTTTAGCACAGGAAATAGTGTCACACACATCTGAACTAACAATCATCCTGAGAATAGGACATAATTCTGTACTTTGGCACTACTCAAAGACTGAACCTTTTCCATATTTTATGACCTTTCTGAAAATTTTGAAGAGAGACTATTGCTGTAGTTGTCGCTTGGCTCCTGAAGACGTAGCAGCACTTTCTCCTGACTTACTGCAGCTTATTTCAGAACAAGAAATAACTGCTTCTATTATCTAATGTACAAAATAAAACAATGTCACATACTATTGACTTAGCCAATGGCCACAACAACATATGTTCATTATGCTGAAGAAAGAACGCATATAAAACACTTCACAAATGAATGCATGATCTGTTCTTTGCTTTGGCATGTTGCAATTGCTTTACAAAACCGTCTCTGTCCGTGGGTGCTATACTTCTATCAGCCTACAGACATCTTGGCATTACACAGCATTTTCTGGACAAATAAAGGGCATAGGAAAAAATAAACATTTTGTAAGCAATGACAGATATCACAATGTATAAATAACAATGCTAAGACTGGGAAGTATTCTTTACTGTGATAATTCCACATTCACAGTCTTTCTATAAATGTTACTTTCACAAATTGCATATCTTGAGACTGTATAACCCAGAAATATATTGTTCAGTTTTGTTAATCTGACATAAGCTGTAACATGACAGCAAGAAGTTCCTCTGAGCACATGAGCCCCCAAGCCTTTCTGTGTTGGAGGGAAGCATTCTAGCTTATCCAGTGGGAGTGGTAAGCACTCAGTAGCGTATTTACCACAAGATCTAGGTACAGATTCTTAGTTTTAGCACTTGAATTTGTTTATTCGTTCTCAGCACTTGTTTAGAACTTGTAAGCACTAAATAAGCTACAAATTACTACAGCACTCAACCTTCCTCTTTACTTAGAGAAAAACAGCTGTTGTACTCACTTTCCTCACTTATCTAGAGGAAAATATTTTTTTTTATTCAGGCATGTCCAAGGGTCAGCTCCCAGTGTTCTCTCCTGTCTATCTGATGAATCTGGGCATCTTGGGGCAATGTAGAAATTGCCTCATGTACACAGACAACCCTCTCCTCCTACCATCAAAACTACAACCTGTGAGAGATGCACTTATCTAGCCAAACTGGAGGTAAATCTCTCCAACCAAGACTGCACTTGACAGTCAAGAGGAGAAGGTAAACACTTGCACCACACCACACTCATCAGTGCAGTTACTGAGACGTGGTTTAAACCCATGGAGAGTATCCCAGCAGTTCCACACATTTAGACCATCTCTTGCATAGAAAAGAACAAAAAGTGAAGGAGTCTCAATTTATATCAAACATGAACACGCTTCAAGGATAGTTAAACGGTATGGCACACTTAAGCTTCTCCATGTCTAACTTGCAGTAAGCAAAGTCCCATACCATATCTTAGCAAGTGATAGATCTCCCCTCTGTGACCCATGAAGCCCATACAACATACATGCTTGCTTGCTTGCTAAAGCATTTGACACCATTCCCCATTCAGGTATTATTGATAAGCTCACCAGCCTGGGCATAAACCCTTACGTCACAAGATGGATCGCAAACTGGCTCTCAGACAGATCCCATAAAGTAAGAGTAGTGGGATCTATGTCCGAATCCAGACTAGTAACAAGTGGTGTGCCTCAGGGCTCTGTCCTGGGGCCCCTCCTGTTTGGCATATACTTCTCAGAAGTACAGGCAAGCACAGAAGGGCTGTGGCTGACTAAGTTTGCGGATGACTGCAAACTGGGTGCTATAATAGAGTCTCCGGCCGACATGGAGATCCTCCAGAAGGGCCTAAATGAGACTGATGCATGGTGTCAAAGCCATGGTCTCAAGCTAAATGCAAAAAAATGTGTAGTAATCCCCTTTGGAAAAAACAAAGTACCCGCAAACTACAACATAGGAGGTAATCCCCTGAAATCTGAAGAAGAAATAAGGGATTTAGTAGATAGTCAGCTTTCCTTTGATAACCATGTTGCCAAAGTGGTTAGAAAATCCTTCTATGTGACCCATCTGATCACGAAAGGGTTCGCATCAAGATCTAAGGATGTAATGGTGCCCCTCTACTCTTCCCTCATCAGACCCATTATTGAGTACAATGCACCAATTGGAATGTACCTGGCTAGACATCTCCAGCAGCTGGAGAGACCACAGAGGTACCTAACCAAGAGGATTACTGGCCTCAAACAGTTGCCCTATGCAGCACGATTGAAAAAGCTAAGACTGTTCTCTGTTGCATACCGCTTTCTCAGAGGCGATCTCTGTCTAACGTACAGAGCCATGTCCAACCCAGAATTGTTGAACATGCTCCATCTTAGCAAAACCAAATCTATTCGAGCTACACGCTCTAGGGATATAAACCTCAATACAACAATGAATAGAACATCCTGGAGGGATAGAGTCCCTTCACAGAGACTTCCCTTACTATGGAACAGGATCCCAATCTACATAAGACAGAGACCCTCACTATCACTCTTCAAGAGGAACCTTGATGAGTGGATGGGTAACAGAAAGTTCACACTGGGGATCACACCAACAGCACTACTAGATAGGGGCCAAGGGTACTAGCTGCTAGTACAAGGGTCTAGGGAACTACTAAAGGGGCGGTGTATACCGCACAACATGGCTGGGCTAATATATGCCTTCGGGCAGATAGCCCAGTACCAACCTATGAACCTATAAACATACTGGAGACTTTCTTCCTTCAACCAATACCATATTCATGGTTGAGTTTACCTACTCCAAAATAAACTGGAAATCATACATCACCTCAAGCTTGCGAGCCCAGAGATTTCTGGACTTTAACACAAGCATCCTGGACCAGATGGTCTGTATGCCATTAGGGGTGGTAATGTCCTTCACCTGGTCCTCATAAATATGCGGTAATGTTACACCCTCCCAATGTAATGTCCTCACTAGTCAGGTCAGACCATAAAGCTAAAATAAAAATTAACTCCAGATACCTATGGAACTTTTAAGAATTATTCTAAGGCTAACTTCCTACTATTAAGCAACACCCTAACAAAATTCCAAGTCCCCAAACCCTGAGAACAGTGCTTCCTAATCAGAACAGTTCATAGACACCCTGTGCGTTCATGTAAATAGCTGCATAGAGACAGCTTAACTTCCCCAAAATAAGCATAGGTATCCTCAAAAAGTAAGCCACCCTGGTTGAACCCCAACATCAGTAGGTTGTATAACAAAGTAAAAAAAACATGGTCAAAAGCAGGAAGGGCTGTACTCAACAAGGTAATAGTTCCCCCTTCAATCCAAACAAGTGAATCAAAGTTCTAATCATGTCTACCGAAGCCAAAGTTGAGATAAAAATAACCTCCCGGGTAAAGGATAACCACAAGGCTCTCTTCACCTATGTCTATAACCTCATAGGCAACATACAGCAATGTGCTGATTTAATTGTGAACAGATCCAACTATACATAGCCAGAGGACAAAGGGAATGTACTGGCTGACAAATTTTGCTTCAATTTTACTCCTTCCTTAGATCCAGTCACCCCTCTGGAAACACCATCAACCATAACTCCCTTAGCTATCACTAGGGAGCAGGTCCTCAATGGAGTCTGTAAAGCCAGGAGCTCTGCACCGATGGGCCCTGATAATATCCCAGGATGCCTGCTAAATAGCATGAAACATGTCCTATCAGGCCCAACAGAATCACTATTCAGTTGTAACCTCCAGACAGAGTTTATGTTGTGCAAATGGAGGACTGCAACTGTTATCTCTTTCCTCAAGGTGGCCATATATGTACCCAAGCAGTTACAGACCCATATGTCTGACTAGTCTTACATACAAAGCTGTGGAAAGAATTATCATGGAAATGATAAACAATGGCACAGAAAACCTGCAAACATTGGATCTAATCCAGTGTGGTTTCATCAAAGGCAGGTTATGCATACTCAGCCTTTTGGACTTCTTTAAATAGATCACTAAAACCATGGACGAGGGCAAACCAGTGCACACTGCCTATCTTGATCTGGCTAAAGCAGAAAATACAATACCTTGTCCAGTAATTGTAGTCAAACTCACTAAATTAGGAATGAAGTCACATATCACTCAATGGATAGCTAGTTTACTCACAGACAGAAGACAAGAAGTTAAGATATGGGAGACTACCTACACAAAGAGGCCACTGACCAGCAGAGTCCCTCAGAGCTTGCTGCTTGGGCCTATCCTTTCAACCATTTACTTCTCTGAAATCAAAGTCTACATCAAGGGCCCCTGGCTGACCAAGTTTGCAGATGCCTGCAAACTAGGCATAGTCATCAAGTTCCCCAAAGACATAAATACCTTTGAAAAAGGCCTAATGAAGACAAATAACTGATGCCAGAGTGAAGTTTAAAACTCAGTGAAAAGAAATGCATAATTGTATACTTTGGAAAGATGGCCACCCCCTGGAAATTACAACATTGATAATGCACCTCTAAGAGTAGACTCAGTGGTCAGGGATTTTCGTAGGCTTGTAGACAGTAAACTGGCCTTTGACCACCCTTTCTACAGTGGTAAAAAAATCATTCTGCATTTCACAAATTATAAGTAAGGGGATGTCATCTAGATCCAAGGACATCATTGTTCTGATGTACTTGGCCTTCATCAGACCAATCACTGAGTACAACATATCATTCCGTGTGTGTATATATGGGTCTACTTCTATTCACCAACATCCCATTTCACTGAAACCCATTTCACTGACAGCTCATTTCACTATATATATATATATATATATATATTACAACTCCACGGTCGCACAACAGTGGTTTTGCCCTGATTACTTTTGTCAGTGAAATGAGGCTGTCAGTGAAATGGGTTTCAGTGAAATGGGATATATATATATATATATATATATATACACACACACACACACACACACACACACACACACACACACACACATATATATATATATATATATTATATATATATATGCACACACACACACACACACACACACACATATATATATATATATATATATATATATATATATATATATATATATATATATATATGACCAAGCATCTGCAGCAGCTGCAGCATTTCCTAAGATTTCTCACAAAAAGAATACAGGGCATAAACAACATGTTTTACGCAGACTGCCTCAAAGCCCTATCTCTCTACTTCGTCTCCTATGGATTGCTGCTAGGTGATCTATGATTGGCCTGTAAAGCATCACCTGATCCCACACCACTGGACATGTTGCACATCTGCAAAATGAATAACATCAAAAATACGTAACCTAGGGACTTAAACCTCTTTTGTAACATAAATAGGACATGGAGGGACACATGTGTATCTCAGAAAGGATCTATGTCAGATTACTGAAGTCCTGATACTTCAAAATTCATATGGCCTAGACCATATGATCGAAGTTTCAGAACTTTGAATATTAAAAAAAAAATAAAAAATAAAAATTCTATTTTTAACATGGGTGGCTCTGTCCCCCTACACCCCCTGCTAATTTTTAATTTTTAATTATTATGTATACCATCTTCGAGATCGCACTATATTGTGGAAAACGGTAAATTTCCCATTCCGTACTGTACCAAGATCTCCATTCAAAATGCTTGAAGTTTCAAAACTTCAATCATAATGGTCCCAACAAAATGACTTTCAAAGTTTTGAAGCTTCAATAATCTGATAGGAACATGTCTCAGAAACTACACCTCCCCTGGAGCAGGCTTCCCATCCATGTGAAGCAAAATTCCTCTCTAACCAAATTCAAGTGTAACCTAGTCCAGTGGATATGGAATTGAAAGTCACCCCCCCCCCCAGTCTGGCAGCTATGCCTCTTAAGCAGAGAGACAGCCTGTAAGTGCTTGACCACCCATTGTCAAAGCCTGTATACAACCCTAACAATTATTCTGGTGTATCAGATCATGTCAGATACATTTGACAGGCAAAATACTTTAGTAAAAATTATAGGACTTGTGCTTTAGGTCCTCATCACTGAGTCAGATATCTCCATGAGTTGAGTCAACTCCATAGTATGGCAAGCACAGAGAATGGTGGCCTCAAATAGATTCTTGAAAATCTCTAGCAAATCAGGAGGCAGAACACAAGACACTATCCAGGCTAATAAACCATGTTCTCAACTGGCAACATTGCAGAGAGTTGGAAGGAATATTTTGAAGAAATATTGAATCCCATGAAGTTTTCATTTGATGAAGCTGGCAAGCAGCAGATTTTGAGTGCAAGTCTGCACAACTGGACTTTAGAAAACAAAATATCTAGATTTATCACTCAGTGCCCCAGAAATGAGCAACCTCAATAGTAAACCAGACAAATCCCCACTTACAAACCAAGATACCTGAATCATTCAAGCCCTAAAACACAGATCACACTCTCCATGCTATAGAGCTATAACCATGCACTCTCAATTCTCAGTTACTCTCAGTTTTTTCCCCCCAAACATCTTTATTAAATTTTCACATATGATAAAGACAATATTACATTTATATAATTGAAAAACATACAAAATGATAGCACTTTAGTTGCAGTTTACATCACAGACATCATCGAAACAACTGCAGTTGCAAACATTATACAACACTTATAAACCATCCAGTCAGTGTCAGTTAAGAATTATATGGCTCATTCAAATCCAGCTTCTTAAATCTTGTTCCTGTTCTGCATGTATACTTGAAAAGCTTTTGTTTACCCTCCATGCCTTGTTCAAAACAAATACAGCTAGCACACTTGGTAGGTTTTACATTTATTTGAAACCGTGAGCTACTTTGGTTCTCACAGTTACTTCTCACTGCCAGAGTTAATAATAATAACAGTCACATGTTTTCTAATCCAGCCTAATTAAAATAAATATCACCATGTAACACAGCCTGAGTACCATAGTTCTTAACCTTCCATCTCCAAAATGAGGAACACTAGTCCTCATAATGTGGAACACATTCTAACAGCTTACCAACAACAAACTAGGAAGGTCATACGATGATTAAAATGTACTGGTTTTACTTATAAAAAGCAATTTTTTAATGAATTAATGTGAATCTTTTATATTTACTATGGATTCCTAACACTGAATGTGTGACAGAGCTTTTCAATGTGGAACTTCCAGGAACGTGACCTCAAATGATGCACTTTTAGAGTTACCATCTGTCCCACTTTGCGAGGGATGGTCCCATTTTTGGCAGTTGGGTCCTGCGATGGCAAATGTCCTGAGATCTAATACAAAAAATATTTCCTAAGTTTTCATTAATAGTTGCATAAAACAGTTATTTTATATCTGAAACCCCTAAATGTTATATGAAATACTATAACCAAGTCAAATGTGACAAGAATAAGCTTTAATTCTGGCAAAAAAGTGAAGTTCTGTACTTTGCACTGGTCGCGGGTATGTTTTGCCCTGCAAAATCCCACATTTCTATAAAAATGTCCACTTTGGGCATTTGAAAAGGTGGCAACTATAGGCACTTTCCTCGTAATGAGGAGAACACTTGAGAGGTATGCCAAGGACTCCAAAAACAAAGACCAGCATCATAGATGAAGCTGCATCACTAATGTACCCCTTCCTGCTTAGTAAGCTGCCCTTAGGGAAAAAAATGCGAGAGTAGCTGTTACACTTGCATGGCATCTGGTTACTAAGAGATGAGAAGGTGCTTGTAAAAAAAAAAAAAAAAAAAAGTGTCTGCGCTGCACCATGAGCAAAAGCTAGATAATCGCAAAAGTGAAGTTCGAACTAATTATTCAGGATGTGCAGAAGGGTTGGTATTTCTGACAGTCCAGAAAGTGGCTATTTGGAGTAATTGCAACCCATCCCTAACCCTCGCAGTTGTGGTAGAGGTGGCAATCTTGCCTGGAAAACTAGCAAAAATCAAGGTTGCGGAGTTGATTGATGAATTGGAAGGTGGAGTGTTAGTCATTTATGAATGAAAGCTTGAAGTTTGTGTAAAAAAAATGTTACTCCATTTATTTGGAGTCACGCTGTGCAAGTGTTTTTTTCTTTTTAAAGCAGCAGCACTTGATTATGTAGTTTGCCTAATTATAAGTTCATAGATTAGTACTAGACTAACTGGCCTTGCGAGCCATTTCAAGCCTAGCCAATTATCCCTTGTGAGACTCAAACCCTGCACCTTCTGTTTGTAAGGCAAACACCTTAACCATTAGGACACCCTCCCATCCCAAACGAACTCCCCTTGTGGGGATTTTAAGCACAGCCAGTTACCCCATGTGAGAATCAAACCCTGCACCTTACGTCTGTAAGACAAACACCTTAACCATTATGCCAACTTCCCATCCATAATTAATTTTTGCATGTCTGGAAGCTGTTATATTATGACTGAATATTAATGCGTTATAGTAATTTTGTTTTTCATTACTTCATTTTTTAATGTTGGCTATAGGCCATGCAGCTAGATTCCACTTTGTTTCTGTAAAAGGTAGAGCAAATCATGCCCTAGTATTTCAACTACTATTGGCCATTCAAAATGTAGTGGCTGCACAGCGATGAAATACAATGACTTCACACAAGTTTAACTGGTACATGATGCAGGGAATTCAGTAATTTGGCACGTTTGTTCTTGTGTTTTAAGAGGCAGATGGCAAGCCGTCCCCTGCCAGCTGCTTCCATGAAGTGGGTGGGGGGTGACATGGGCAGTCATCGGGCTCGGAACCATTCAACTGTACCATTTCCAGGCACTACATCGGGTCTTGGATGCTTGCCCTTAGAGAACCATTGTTATGTTTGCTAGAAGTAAGGTTTATGTAACACCCTTCCCCACCACACACACACACACACACACACACACACACACACACACACACACACAGTGCACACATTATTTTATGGGGGGGGCGCGGCAGCAATGCTGTAGATCAAAGTTTAACATTAAACTTGTTTGCATGCCTCACCAAGAGTGCTTGCTCATTGCCCTGCGATGACGCTAGAAAAGGAGTCCGAGAGAAATTTGTTACTCAGGAAAGTCCTTCTGTCCTTCTTAGGCTAGCTTATATTTGTAAAACGTCAACCTGCCTCAGATTGCAAATGAAGTTAAATAAGAATCTTGGCCCATTTTGCTTTTCAGTGTTTTGACTCAGAGTGCACACTGATTTCCAAAGAACCGTAAACTAATTTTGCCGTTGCGGTGTTCTTACATTAGGGACAGTCTCCTTTTGTTGTTTTATACAGCTATAGAATATTTTCCTGCAGTGTGTGTGAGTGTGTGTGTGTGTGTGTGTGTGTGTGGGGGGGGGTCTAGTCTGTTGTGGCTCTCTGTCCACAACCCCTTTTTCTCAAGTTTGCATGTGGGGTTGGCAAGATTCACACCACCACCCTGGCGCGGTAGTTTTTCCACACCACGCACTCACATGCACACTCACATCTATAAATACTTTATAGTGTCCATTCCACCTACTGCATGTCTTCGGCTTAGTTGTTTGACACCTTTTGTCAGTTCTGCAACTCTGTGATTTCTCACTTAAATGGGGTTTTTACTCCACCACCGAACTCACTGCAGAATTAAATATTTGAGCAAGCTCTTGGCAACTTTGGTTGAGTAACATTATACAGTTTTTTTGTATAAATAAATATCCTGCCTGTAGGAATGCCCTTACTTCCAGTAATGTGCTAGGAATGCTAGGTTTGGTCGTTTTATGTGGTAGTTAGTTTTGTCTGTGTGACAGGCAATGCGTTTACTGTGTTACCACTATTACTTTGATGAAATAGTCTGTTAAATGGCAAGCAGGCAGAGTCCATGAGTTAATGTGACTAAAATAACCTTATACTAGTGAATTTGTGAGCATGGAAGGTAGAGCGTTTCATTGTGTTCTCTTTGTGTTTGGGTTTTTTGGAAGGTGCAGTAGACCATATTACACTATATCCTAGTTGTAGCTAGTCATACAGGTATATACTTGCATCAAACACAATGTAGGAAGTATGATAGCTTCTGGTGTTTTGCAAAGTAAAGCATACAGGATCATTTAGTAAGAGAGTATGGGTCCTTTGGCGATATCATTATGCGTGTTTTGTATCGGACTTGCTCAGCAAGGTTGCCATCTGTTCATTTCTCAAGTGCATGTAGCATTGTATAGAAGCGATGGCAATGTGTTTGGGTAGCAGGTGTATCAAACACCACTTAGGTGCCTTGTGGTAATAGTGAGTCATCGAGAGACAGTTTTCCTGGCACTAAATCATAAAATGATGTTAACATTGCAGCATGAGAAGGTACACTCTACAAATCAAATGTACCAAAATGTTCCATCAGCACTGCCTTATAAGCGTGTAGTTTATGCTGAATCAGGCTGCTTCCAATTAAATGGCTGTACATAAATTATGTATTAATTATTATTAATTTAATAACATGAACAATGGGACTCCCATGACCGAAACAAGACTCCACAAGGCAAAATGCAAGAGCACGTGGGGAAAAACTAGTGCAGATCATACATGGCGCCATTTTTTAACTACAATCTGCCAAGGCATCTTGAGGGATTCAAAACCCATTTCGGGGACTCAATGCATTTAGCATGTGGGCTAACAAGTGATCAGAAATGATTTAATAATTAATTTTTTGAAAGAGTGCAAACACACTAAGGAAAATTATTACTATTTCATGTTCCAATATCTGTGTCTTTGTGCCAATATTACCTCAGTGCCTTGCATAACAGTCACAGTGCAAAATATTCAACTTTTTTCAAAAAACTGGGGGGCTCTTTGGTACAAAAATTAAAAAAGAAATACCTCTCACAGACTTGTTGACTCAATGGAGTTTACTGCTGGAGTTCAGAACTCTGCACAATCACTGTTGACTATTATTCCTGCAAGTTTCTTCCTACACGATGTTCTTTGAAGTTTCTACCAAAACGCGCCTAACTCAACTACAATAGAGAATTATTTGGAGGAGCAATTGAGGAGATTATAAAATCACCTGGCTCTACAACCTCCAATAGCTTCTCCGATGTATTTGAGTTAGGCACGATTTTTCATAGCATATTGATGATTGGTTGAACCTGAACTGAAAAAAAATGTACGGTACCGTACTAGTGTCCACGTTTTTTTTTTTTAATTGTCAAGGAGACATTGATTACACTATCATCGACAGTGACTCCATATGATTTTGTCTCCATTACAGTTAAAAAAAAAAAACGTAACTTGAAAACGGAACAAAGGTTCTAATGGACAAAAGGGGACGGCGCGTGCCCCTGCCTAAATCCGCCACTGCACTGTCACCAGTACAAATACACAGCACTAATTCTGCCCCCTTACTAAGATATGACTCTAACATTACCCCAGTTATGCTGTTCTGCCCCCTTACTAAGATATTACTCTAACATTACCCCAGTTATGCTGCCACAAGTGCTCCCATCCCCTAATGCCAAAACCTTATTTATTTATTTTATTGTAATTTGTTAACTGGGTTAGTCCAACTGAGCAAAAGGCCCATTTTCAGTGGAGACATGAGGAGAAAAGCTCCAATTTCAAATTACAGTCACAGAAAAAATAATTACAATCTTACAAAAAAGGGAAATTACATCGCAAAAGAATTCATTATTGCAGTAAAGTAGTTTCACACTAAAAATGTTTTGTTCAGAAAATGAAATGAAAATGTGTACATTATATACACGATGGTGAGGAAACTAGGGGAAAAACATACGAGGTATGTAGACATAGACAGGGCAGGAGGAGGAAAGCCAGGGGAAAGCAAAGTAGTTATTTACACATAGAGGGTGCTGGAGGAGATTCCCATGGAAGAGGGGTGATTCAGGTAGGAGCTAGTCACGGGCAGGACCAGGTGTTCTGTAGGTATTGCTTGAGTGCTAGTTTGAATTTTGATTTATTGGAGATATGTCTTATAATTTCAGGAATGGAGTTCTATGAGTGAGCAACTAAGTATTTATATAATGATTTACCAATGTTTTTGGAAGGTTTGTATATGTCCAAGAGTTGTTTATCTGATGAACGAAGTTGACATCGGGGGTTATATAGTGATACAAACTTGGAGATAGATAGAGATAGAGGGGCAGGATGTAGGGTTGTAGAGGACTGAATGTATTATAAGGAGTTGTGGAAGGAAAAGTTGATTTGTGAATTCAGGCCATTGTAAGGATTTCAGGGCAGGGCAGCGATGGGATTTATAGGGTAGGTTAGTAGCATATTTAGCTGTTTTATTGTAGGTTTGTTCTAGTTTGCAGAGAAGAGAAGGCTGAAGGTTAGTAAGAACAGGGGCAGCATATAGTAGACTGGGTAAGAGGAGAGATAAGGCTAAGGTGGGTTTTGAGGAGTTAGAAATAAATTTGAGGTTACGGTATAGAAGGCCAAGTTTTTGGTGATTTTTTTTATGCATAAATTGACATGTATGACAAATTTTAGTTCATTGTCAATGGTAATACCAAATAATTTGGTACGAGGATTGGGGTTTGATGATGGTGTTGTTGAGGGAAGTGACAGAGGTCTCTATGGAGGTGAAAGTATCTTGGGTACGTGAAGGGAAATATCTGAAAGTTCCTGCATTTGTTTCCTAACTGCACACTTACTTTACCCGTTTCCATTTGATGCTGTGTTCATCTGATATTTTCACATTTTGATGAACATGATATGCTCAATAACATTTCAGAGCCGTTGGCTCTGCCAGTGAGAGGAGCAGTTTGAACAGAGTGACTGACAGCCTCCCAACACACGCATGTGCACACACGTGCACATATATAATACATATAAACTATGGGTACAGGATTTTCTGCTAAAAGCACATCTTGTCAACAGAGTATAAAGCTGTCATTTAAAATCACAAATTATGTTGGTACATGGGAGGAGACATTGAATGTCAGGTCATTAACTATTGTGTTGTGTGTGAGATGTGCACGTGTATGAAGGTAAGCCAGTTCATGTTAGAATAGGGGTTATAAGGTAAGAGAACAGATTTATTTTGTGTGTGTGTGTGTGTGTGTGTGTGTGTGTGTGTGTGTGTGCTTTTATAGTCTGTTCAAGGGTTTCTGGGCTATGGTAAGC